>NC_041712.1:17691279-17786279 GCF_900700375.1 Denticeps clupeoides
CAAAATATAATATACAAAGTGTATGCTTTTGCGCATGTTATTTAGTGAAAAAAATCATAGATTTAGGTACGATTTGCATAGATAAATATCATTCATAATGTCCATGTATGTTTGCAAATAGACAACAGCCCAATACTGGGTATTATTCCAAATTTGGTTTTTAATATGTTTCATACAAAGCAACAAACACGGTCTTGCATTACTCTAAAATGCGTATATTGTGTCATCTGAGATCCATGAAAGTTTGTGTTTTGCTAACTTTATTCCAATCACCAGGCTTGTGAACTTCCATTTTCCTAACATCAATACTGCTCCTCATGCAACCTTCCTTCAACAAAAAAAAATTCTCACTGATGTCCATTCACTTTCCTCACATCCTTCCACCACAGCAGCCTCAGGTTCAACACTTGCATTTGACCTGCACCTGCCATTCTCTCGAGGAATTTGTGTGTGTGTGTGTCTTGAAACTTCTAATTAGCAGTTCACTTTGCAAGCATTGGGAAATCCAATTGCCTTATAAATGATTTGTTATCACTGAATAATTAACTGAGCTCTGGAATATGCTTGTGTGTGTTGAGCTGCTTGAAGGGAGGCTCTGAGTGCTGTGCACTTGTAGCACCTCACACCACGTTGCGTTTTATTTTCCAACTCCTAAAAAGGACATTCTGTCAGTTTTTGTGAGTCTGAACGTAATTGCTTCTTAGCTGAATGCAGTTCCCCCAAAAGTGGAGCCATCAAAGTTTCTGAATAATTAATAGAAATTCATGACATGAAAACATTACATACATGTCAGAACAACTTTTTTTGTTCCAATCAAAATTGAATGTCACCATTTAGCATGGTCCTGACGCTGGTGGGCTACTCCAGCTCCATGTTTCAATCCAGGATTTCCAGTCGTCGATGGCGTCCTCCCAATTTCTGCATGTGATGATTGTCTGCATCTGATGTTTCTTGTACAAATATAGCCTCATGTTGTCTAGTACACATCAGGTTATTTTATGTCAAAATGCTTACCTCAGCACAGGGTCATGTTAGGCATCACTAAACACACAAACAATAGTCACTCACGTACACACCTATGGGCATTTAAGAGTCACCAATTTAGCTGGTGTACGTGCCTTTGGACGGCGGGAAGAAACAAGAGAGCCCAAAGTAAAACCCTTACCAATAGAACATGCAACTTCGGAAACAAGCCCTAAGTCTACATTTATAACCACAGGAGGTTGTGAGACCACATTGCCAACCACTGCAACACAGTTTGATCCAGAAAAGCACTCAATTGTATTGACCCCATGTGAGATTTTTAAGGGGACATCAGAAAGTTGGAAGGGACAGATAACCATAAATGGGTGCCATTCGACAGCATCTACCTGTTACCAGTGGCATTTCCGTCAGCTGTGGGCAGACGTTGCTGAGCAATGCAAACGCTCTCCTTCTTGGCTTGAAGCCTTTAACAAATAGCTCTCACAAAGGAAATCTATCAGGCTTCCTGGGGAGAGCATTCGTTTTCATTATGCAGGCTTTTTCCTCCCTTACAGCAAAAGGTTTAAGCAGAGAGAAAAAAGGGGGGGAGATGCAACACAACCTGTCTGTAAGCGTGTATATTTTAATTTTTTTTTCTCCTCTTCTTTCCTGTTTCACATATTTTGTTACCGTCCTCTATATTCATCTTAATCATAAAACGGGAAGTATAATTGCATTTTTGGGTCAGCCAGATGGTACCTTTGTTGAGGAGATTAATTACCCCATCAGACAGCATTAATAAAGCAAATATTTGGGGTGGAGGGGAAGATGCAATTTGCAAATGGGGGTGGGGGGGAGCATGGCCGCAATAAACAGGTGAGTCAGGAGGACTGCGGCATGCAGATAGCCCAGAGGAGCTGTGTACTTAATTCCCCGAGCTCGGAGCCAAGGAGTGGACAGTGAGACAAATTAACAGTCATGCACCTGTCACCGAACAGGGCACCGGTGCCCAGCTCAGATAATGAGGGTTCAGCCCCTGCCTCGCCTCTGCTGTGTTCGTTATATAAAAACATATATAAAGCTCCTCGGCCACTGCTGCGGGAGAAACTTCTCTGTGGCCAAGAACCACTTGATCTTCAAAAGCATCTATGTAAATGGATACTCAAATGGTTCTGTATAAAATTAATTTTTAAAAGAAATCTATTTTGGTTCCATTTCCTTGATGCCCTTCTCCTCCTTCAGAACAGAAGTAGCAGGATGAGTGTAAATGTGCATGAGAATTCAGAGTCCTTTCAGCATGAGAATGTCACTAAAGGATACAGTCACTTCAGTGGCCTGAATGAAATATGACAGACCCATAGCTACCTCAGGATATCAGCATTCATTTTGTCACAGATCATTCACTTTGAATATCTGATCATCTTTAAACCTCTCGCTTCATCACAGGTATTGTTTTTTATTTAATTGCAGTGGTATAATCTTTGGTTGTAGATATTTTATGATATCAGGTGGTGCCTGACCAGACCAGAATAGGCTTCTTTCATTGACAAAATGGGTCTGTACCAAGCATCTGTTGTAGCTTCCTGTGTGATTTTGTTCTTCTATATGTTCTCTATTAAAACCTTGTGTGTTGCCAATAATAAAAGTATCCTGTTCATAAAATGGTGCATGTTAGATACTTTGTTCTTTACAAGGCCTGGAGATGTTTTTTAAGGGTCTGTCTGTGGCAATTTAATTCTGTCAGTCATTTGGATCTCACCCACAAAACCCCAGCTTCAGTCTATTCAAAACTTGGAATGAAAAAGGTGAGAGAAAAGGGCAAGTGCAAAACAAAGCAGAAGTATCTAGAAAGGCCAGCAGTGCTAAATTTAACCACACATCTAAATATTACAAATCACAGAGTACACTCCCAGCTGAGAAGTGGCCTCCATTCGAGGTCTCATTTAGGCGATCTGAAAAGATGAAAAGGGACGGTGAGTCCTGGAGCTGAATCAGAATGACCCTTGAAAGTTAACATAAAGGTCAGGAACACTTCAGAGGTGATCAAGCTCAATTTTCTGCTCAGATGTGTGTCTGACAGAACGTGTGATCATTTTCATCACAAAGGGCCTGATGAAAATGGCTTCAAAATACATAGTGCCTGTCTAAACAAATGGTGACAAAGCGAGGAGGTTTTTTTTTTTTACCTTTGGCACAGAAATTGGATTTGCAAAACGGCCAGAGGCTCAGATGCATTTTTTAATTTTTTATGATTCACTTTAGTCATTGTGTGGAGGCAACCGGTCCTAGCAGCACAGAAAATTACATTATTTACTTCTGAGCCTTGAGCAACCCTGACCAACATGCACCCAATCGTTGAACTCCTATGTAGATCAAACAGTCGGTTTGTTCAAATAGATTTTCTTTAGTACATAGGAGAGTGGGAGATATAGATCCAATGCACTAAGGTCATCAAGAGGGGATGTTGCGTGAGCACCTGAACTGGAGAAATGTGAAGAACTTTCAGGAAAATAAGGAGGTCAGAAATACCAGATCTCATCAATAAAGTTACCTTTGCTGAGGCAACAACAGCAACCCCATCAGCAAACAATCAAATGCCACTGCACTAACTGAGTCCATGTTGCTGAGGACCATAAATATATATTTTCAGCATTTTTGTTAAATATATTTAAATATATTTTAGCATATTTTTTTTATTGATTTTAAGTTCTTCAGAACGACCTTTCCACCTCTCTTATTTGATTTTTGCCAATATCAAAGCAGTTCACGTGGTCACTTGGTTATAGTTTAATGACTATATCTACATATATTGAGAATAACTTAGTACTGTAACTGATTATTATTTAATAAGTAATCTATATATTGTTTGTTCATAAAGTGTTAATTAGCAAACTGTTCAATGCAGTGTTTCCAGGTCCAGTGGACCCCTGATGAGGGTCGATGGTACAGGAGATGGGCATGATGCCAGTATAAAGTTATATATCACATATTGATAAGATCACATCTGAGAATTTAATTTATTTAAAGTTTAAATACATTCCCAGTCTTCAAAGAGAATGACACAGTACTCTTCAAATGTACGAGAGGTAAAGTTTTAATTAAGGAATTCCGATAATTAATTTAGAGCAGACATGAATCCTCTTCATTGGATCATTAATATGAATGACAGCCTTAGATGTCCTACACGAAAATCTGATCAATACATGCAAGGGTGGACAGACCGTCCTTTTCCTGCAGTAGGTTCGCATCACTCACACTGTGCCATGATGTTTTTCTGTTCAAAGCATTTTTATCTGTTTTCTATAGTTATACAAACACCTATAAATAAGTCTTATTCTTCAATCTAAGATTCTGCACTAGACTTTTCAGTTAAGACACTTTAATTTGCATAATTACCAAGAACACATTTTCCCCTCATTTTTTTTCTTGTCTGCCCTCCGGGCTTCTGGAAGCACTTTCCTTTTCTTGTCTTCAAGACACGCCTGAAATGATTATCAGATAACAACTCCACAATGATCTGTGTTAATTACACGAATTGCGGCTAATTAGGAACTGAGGCAATGCCTGACTGAAGCGAGGCCGGTCCTCTGCACAGATATGCTTCTTTATAAGAGGTCAGCAAAATGGCCTGCATCATGCTTCACTACATGTTTGCCAAGACTGGGGCCTGAGCTCCATGGAGCAGAGTGGAATATAAGAGAATACGATGATTAACTTAACACATCACTAAATAGTAAAATAGAAAATTTGGTTGAATTATCCTGTACATTTCATTACCTTTTATTATTATTATTTGAAAGGAGTGGAGGCATGTGTTAATAGGTGTGTATATTTGCAGCCAAGCAAATTGCTCGGTGCAACAGAATTTTAAAGCGTTGAAGTTTTTTTTTTATGCCTCAGGCTCTAAATTGAGATACAAATCCAAACAAGAACTGATTGACAGTGTCTCTGTACCTTAATGGGGGTTATTAAGATAATTGACCTAACACAAAGCCATCATTAAGGTTTTGAATTTAGGTAATTGTTGTGAGAGAAAGAATTCTCTCAACATCATGCTGCTTGCCCTTTGTAATGACACCTCTATTCATGCATTCAGCTTGCATCCAGTTCACAAACAAGGATAAATTATTTCATCATCAGCGATAACAACTGAAATGAAAAGGAAAGGAGTGAAAGGATCTGTAAACAAGTGGTTTCATCTCTTGGTGCAGACAGGGAACCACTGGAGCCGGAGGGCAGGAAATTTTGAGAAAAAAATAAGAAAAAACAGCTAACCTTGTCCAACACAAATAATGCTGTGGAAAAATCGGCATCAAGCAAAAGTATGATAACACTCACATTTTAATCAATAATCAATAATTGCTTAAATAATGTCTAACCAAAACAAAAGTTTACTTAAAGCTCAGCAGAGATCTGGAGGAGCGTAATCATTATAAGTGAGGAGAATTGATTTTCAGCTATCAGCAGCACTCCCTCAAGGTGACTTTGCACGCCCGTGCCACCACAGGTCTCCCGCAAGCACCGCGACGACGGCAATGAGGAGTCTGGTCTCGGGGCAGCATCGCTCTTACCCCCGGCTACAGCACCTGCCGCTAATTAAAGCCCACATAATCAATGTCCTATTGCTGCAGATTGAGACCTCGCCATTGATTGACTTTGTCATTTCAAAGAGTGTTGAAAAAAAGGCAAACTAATTGGAATTTGCTGGAAAAGGGACACTTTTCCCCCTCCGCATGCCAGAATTGGAGGTGAGACAAGAATTGCTGTTCACATTTGAGAAGTTGGAATGAAATATTACCATACACTATTCTACGTGGATTTTTCAAATGAATCTTCTGTTGAATTACACCACAGTCGCCACAGAGACCTACTGGAGCAATGTCTGCATAGTGGCACATTTATTACTGAATGCACCACCTACATCTTATGGACATGCAGGTGACTGTGACCCCACTATGATGTAAATATATGCAGTCAACATCCAGAATTTGCATCAATTAAATATGACGTGCAGTCCATCTATGAAGCTGAAATGGGTGACATAAAAAACATCAGAAAAGATTATTAAACTCTTTCAAGCCTCCTTTCTTATGCTTACTTATTTGTTTATTTCATTTTCATTTTTCCTTATATTTTATACAATGATAATACCACTCTTTTGTTTTAAAAATCATTTAAAAAATAATAATCAATCAATGTCATAATTGAAGTGTAGTTGTCTCATTAAAATACAGATATAAAACCAACCAATTCTTTGTCTTCTTTATTTATATAAATTCTAAGGATGCATTACCTTAAACTAGCAAACATGGCCCTAGTGTATAGTGCTGCGATTAGCTCCAGTTTAAAAACAGTGCCCTTTCAAATCTGAAAATACATAAACAATACAATAAACAAAAACAAAATCTAGATTTTTTTTATATATATACAATGCTTCAGAATTGAAGCTCACATCAAGGTGAAACAAGGCTTGTACTCCTGGACAGAAAATGGTGTCCTTTGCAGGATGAGGAGCATTTTGCCCAGCAGAGAAGTGACAGTTTCAAAAGGACAAAGAGAAAGAATGTCTTGAAAGATTTCAAAAACAGACAACCAAATCAGCAAGTCTCAGAATGTGCATAAAGGTCACAGAACGAGAAAAAACAATGGAGAGAATGTACAATGAACGTACAACATAATTAAGCTCAATTTGACAAAATGTGCAAAAACACAGTTAACAGTCAGTTGGGTTCTATGGCCTTATTGATGAGGCCAATTGCAATGGGAAAATAAGTTGTCTTTATGGTGTGAGAAGTTGGCCCAAAATGGACCAGGACCTCCTGCCAGAGGGGAGAGATCAGAGATTTTGTGAAAATTGGAAAATGGCCGACTGCAGTCAGTCAACTTCTCTGCAGTGCAAAAGGGTGTGAAATGTCCTTGTATTTTCATACTCATCAGCTATTTAGTAACGCCCCTGTCTCGTAAATGGGGGCATCATCCTGGAAGACGCACCTATAGTTTAAGCATTGAAATGTTTCATCGTAGGATTAAAGGTGACCGCATGAGTGAAGGCCAGGAGCATGGGGAAACCGAAACACTTCCTACAGATGAGTTTCCCAGCTCCTTTATTGTTTTGGTGTGATTCTTCTATGCATGTTCCTGCAAGTTTGGCCAAATGTTGTACAACCGCATTCAGCCCAGCGTGGTTTTGGTGTCCAGATAGCGTTAGCCTGCGGATTGGTCTCCAGATTTATCCTCCCTCATTGGAAAGCTGCTTAATTCCTTTGGAAAGAAGCCCTTTCTTCTCCACGGTCCCCTGGCTGTTCATTCTCAGTCACTCTCAAAAGGGCCACCCTGGGAATGCGGCGGAGCCGTTCCATGGAACCAGCATAGCTCCCCGGAAAAGCTGGCGTCCTCAGCAACCTTGGAGCAGGTCCACGTGGGGAGGCAACAGGGAGAAGGAGAGAGACTAAGTGAAAAAGAAAGAGCGAGGGGGAAACTATTTGTTCTTATAGAAAAATGTCCCCATCCGCCATTCCCTTGTGTGGCCATTGATCTACGGGGTCTGATTCCGGCGCTGTGTTTAAATCACCTCGGGGTCCGGAGTCAGCCCAGCCTTGTGTCTGTCTCACCCTGCTTTTGTTCCACTCACCGCTCGCTATAATAGAAAGTGCTTTTACACTGGGGGGACTGCTTCCAATCTCGGCGCAATTTTTCCCTTTCTCTCCTGTTAAAGCACATTGTGTCTTCTCCTTTATGGGATCTGATGGTGGGAACACTCTCACCACAATAGGTCCGTCGCGTTGTCACACCGTTGATGGCAAATGGGTCTTTTGTGTGCAGACGCAGGGCACGAGCGCCAGAAGAGGCAGCGAAATCCTCCTCCTTCCCCTCCAGCGGCGATATGCACATTTTAAACATGGCCAGATTTCCTCAGCCCACTGAGCACCACGACTTGTCATGGAGGGACAATGTACATGCACCAAAATCTGCACTCTCTAAAACCTTAACATCATCTCCAAGTCCTTTCCACTCAGAGGAAATATTTTCATCAAAAAGATACCCAAGGACTCATGGACTCGTCTCCTCATTACCCAGACGTCACTTAGGTGTTCTTCAGCCTTGTGCTGTCTAGCTGTTGTAAGTAATCATTTTAGTAATGTCTATAGATATATTTTTATAATTTACTAAAATTTATAACCATGTACTGTTGGTTAAAAAACTAATTATATATAAGACAACATATAAGAAAGAAATTGTTTGGTACTGTCACAGTGGTGACTTCAGATCCATGTGCTGGACCAGAGTTTTCATTTGTCAGTTTTGTCTGCCCTTATCCTAATATTCCTTAAGTAAATCTCTGTGTCTACTTCAAGTCATGCAAATGCATCCAGCATTCTTCTCCTGCCACGCCGATCACATCACTGTTAGATTCCCACCAAGGCCTTTGCTATTATTTTCAGAACTAATATATGTTATTTGGTTTTTGTTTTTTAATGCTGGACAGCTCACTCACTCAGGGTGGTAGTAGCCTAGTGGGTAACACACTCGCCTATGAACCAGAAGACCCGGGTTCGAATCCCACTTACTACCATTGTGTCCCTGAGCAAGACACTTAACCCTAAATTGCTCCAGGGAGACTGTCTCTGTAATACTGATTGTAAGTCGCTCTGGATAAGGGCGTCTGATAAATGCTGTAAATGTAAATGTAAATGTCATGCACCCATTTTCCAGTATATCACATGACCTGACAAATTAGAGAACATGCCCTATGCACAAAGTAACAGTTACGAGGCACAAGAGTGAAATCATAGATGTTATTTGACATAGAAGATAAGTATAGATATACATACACCTAGATAAAGCTAAGAACATGTAGGTAAAAAGTAAATAAACTACATACAAAAGAAGTAAATCTTAAGGATACACAATACTGGCTTAGACAAATGAGCTCTGGTATCTGTTAAAAGCGTACCTCCTGGCCGATGGCAGGAGGCAGTGAAGTGGGTGAATAACTTTCCTCAGCTGTATATAAAAGATACAGCACATGGGAATGTTAGCTGATGTCATAATGACTAGTTCACCAATCAGAATGCTTAAAATAAAGTGATAATAAATTACTGTCCCTGACAAAAGTCTTGTCGCTTGTGTACAAATTGACCTCAAGTGCCGCTGAAAATTATTTCTAATCAAGATTTTTTACAAGAAATGGCTCAATGTTTCAGTGCAAAATGAAACTGTCAAAAAGTATTCTAATATTCAAAGCTTGGTAAAGCCCATTGAGTACATTTTTGACATAAGTGTTGTTGCCTTGTCATATGAGCTTCACCGGTGACTACTAATGGATCAGTTATAAAGAGAACCCCTAGTACACTAGACCTTCACATCAACTGCAGCTAGATCTCTGCAAACATGCCTAACATTCACCCTGAGACTAAATAGTTGATTATCAAGAGGCTGAAGACCAGATCCAGTGCTGATGTGGCAGACACCTTCAATGTGTCTCAGCGTCAAGTACAGAGGATAAAAACAAGATGTGAAAAGACTTGAGACATTTTTGACAAGCCCAGGTCAGACAGACCCCGCAAGACAACTGCTCGAGAGGACCGTTTGTTGGCTCAAAAATCCAAGGCCAGCTCATTTTCCACTGCAGCAGAGCTCTACGAGACCTGGTCACCTGAAGTCCCTGTGTCAACCAGAACAGTATGTCGGATTCTGTCTCGAAATGGCCTCCATGGTCGAATCAGTGCCCAGAAGCCAGCACTAAACAAAAGGCAATTGAAAAACAGTGTGGCCTTTGCCAAGGCCCACAGCCTGCTAAAAGGATGGATGCTAGAAAAGTGGCAGAAGGTGGATTTTTCCAATGAATCTTCTGTTGAATTACACCACAGTCGCCACAGAGACCTACTGGAGCCTGCATCGAGATTCACCCAGAAACGGTGAAGTTTGGTGGCGAAATAATCATGGTCTGGGGTTACATGCAGTATGGGGGGTGCGAGAGATCTGCAGGGTGGAAGGCAACATCAATTGTCTGAATTACCAAGAAATCTTAGCTACTTTTTATATTCCCAACCATAAAAGAGGCCAAATTCTGCAGCAGGATGGTGCTCCATCACATACTTCCATCTCTACATCAAAGTTCCTCAAGGCAAAGAAGATCAAGATGCTCCAGAATTGGTGTCACGACTACGGACGTACGGGGGAAGGAAGCGCAGATGTGTGACATGTTGGGAAGGGGTTTTATTTATAAACAAACAATAAACTCAAAGAAACAATGGCACGGTGGCCGAAAACAGTTTAACGTAAATCAAGAACTGAAACTAACCCGCAGGCGTGTGGCGATTGCCAGAACTCAAAACACATGAAACTAAACCAGGTCAAGTTCGTGCAGAGAGTTCACGAAAATGCCGGCGACCTAGAAGGGGCGGAAACATCCGGCATTTATGGGGCGTCAGGATTGTAGTCAGGTGTGGAGCCCAGCTGCAGGCAATCCTGACAATTGGCCAGCCCAGTCACCAGACATGAACATCATTGAGCATGTGTGAGGTAGGATGAAAGAGGAATCATGGAAGACGAAATTGTGGGAGGCATGCGAGACTGATTTCTTTGCTATTCCTGATTACTTCATCAATAAATTGTATGAACCCTTGCCAAATCGCATGGATTCAGTCCTTCAAGCTCATGGAAGTCATACAAGATATTCAATTTGGATCTCACAGCAACGCTACTTCATTTGCTGACATATTTTTGTATTTGCAGTAAATTTGTTCAATTTCTGTATAGGCGACCAAACTTTTGTATGCCAAAATGTTCCCTTTCTGTCTTGATTAAAAGTCTTTTTTCAGTGAAACTAATTCATTTCAATGCATTAAACATCATTTGGTAGGTTTTAGCTTTTCAAATGAGCTATTTATAACACCAATTGTTAAAGTCAGGTTAATAGCAGGTGTTTCTACAAAATAGATAAGCGACAATAGTTTTGTCAGGGACTGTATGTGCATGGCACTTACCACATATGCCCCAAAGGTGTCTCTAGCTGAGAGCTGTCGAGTCTTGCACATGAGCTCTTCCTATAAAAAATCTTTAAACTGTTGTCTTGGTGTCAACAATAATGATGCATCAACAAAAAAGCCTGGTTGGATACTGTAGTTTCTACAGTATCTGTTTGACAAAAAAGACTCATACAGTGCAATGAAAACCACGCCTAATATCTTCCTAGAGAGTCACAGCAAATAAAAGTTTAGAAATGTGAATAAGTGACTTTCAACATCAGTATCATCAAAAAGCAGCAGCGATACGACGCTGAGACCCCAACTACGAAAACAGCTCACCTTGCTTCACCAGTGAACCTGCTCTGACCTGCTGACCACCATAAATCTTCTTGGCAGGTTTACAGGTTATAATTGGAAAGGTGTTTCCAGACTCTTTTTCGGCCCCTTCCCCCCCCTCGCTCCGTTCATAGGTCACCCGGATTTCACAAGTCGGAACTATTTCAAAATGGCACCGAAGTGGACGCTTGCAGTTCAATCTCCCCAGAATCAATACTGGGATCAATAGTTGTTATGAGGGGACATCAGAGTGCACTTTGACTTTTAAATGTCAGATTAGTTCAAGCCGCCTGTTTTTGAATGAAGGACAGATTGATAGCATCGCACTCATATTTGTCCTTTGACTATAATGGATGCAGCGAATGTATGTTTTCATTCTTTTACGTTATTTAGTCTGTAAAAAGGACATGGTAGTTGCACCCTGACATTTTTCATTCATTGCACCGTAAAATAACAGCCAGCCTTGTTAGCACGGTGTTATCTCCGTGTCTTTTCCTCCTCAGGGTGCAGGAGGTCGGAGGATCGTTGCCGGCCGTGGTGGTGAAGGTCGTTGCTCAGTGTGACCTCGGGAACATGAAGCCGGTGACAGTGGTCATAAATTTCATTCAGTTGCCGGGGCACATGGCACAGTTGGCACAGTGTAGGCATGGCGCGATACAGACAAGAGGAAGATAAGGGAGCGGGGTCATTACAGCCTCCTCTTTTGACCCGCTCCTTCATTTCTGGGGACGGCAGCCTCGAGGCCGGGGTCAGGCGCTATCATTGAACGACCTCACAGCCGCTTCGACTAAAGTGGCCAAATCGTCCCACTTAACCTGCTGTAAACAGCTGCTCCAAAATCAGAATTGATCAAACAGGCTGTCGCTGATTCGGCAGTAATAACCTGCAGTTTGCTGTGATCATTTGGACCAGGTTCAGGTTCAAAGCACCGGGATAATACAGAGGGACATTCCGCTGTACGGAGTCCTGCGCCAGAGCACCTGCGAAATGAAACGGTCAGGGCGGACATGGGAAAGATAGGAAGCGGTCGGAATTCAAATCAGACCTCGGGATTTAACGGAGAACAGGAGCTTTTTTTCGTCTCTGGAAAAAAAAGGGTGGGGCCTAAACACAAAACACACAACATGGGTAGATGGTGCCAAATATGACATTTTGAGCCAAGTTGTCCAAGTACTTGCCGTCATGCTCCGCCCTTTGACTTTTCCCCTCTTCTTTGTTGTTTGCATTGTAATTGAGTTTTTTCTATCACTTTCAATGCATAAAGGTCGAAAAACATGCCACTTCTGACGAACACCGAACGCAGCGTCACCCAGTCATGCTCATTTCCTCACAGCCTGCGCCTTATGTCCTTTCCCTCCCTTTAAACATGATTTCTGTTTGTTCAGGCATTGTTTCATCTCCATGGGGGCCAATGCACAACCCGCATGAGTCTCGGTGCTCATTCTGTCATCCACTGCCTGGTGTGCCCACCTGTTTCGGATCTGCATCTACCAACTTGCCTTTCTGAGGGATTTCCCCGTTTCATTTACACTTTTGAAATGGTCAGACTGCACGTGTTTGAGCTGATTTCGGTTTTGAACGAATATTTTCAGTCACGGTGGAGAATTCAATTTGGCATTTCTCGCCTCCTGTTGAGTCAGATTTTCCACTACAGAATCAAAGCACCTTTCTGAACACCCTGATGGTGACATCACAGGAAGCAGTCCTCTAACGGCCTTCTAACAGCAGGCGATTGGACACTTCCTGATCACACCACCAACTGGCCTCGCCAGTGAACCATGTAATCACCACACTGGATGTGGGCGTTTTTCCCCCCCTTCCATATCAGACTTGTCTATTCAGAGAGCTGCACCTTGAATAAATGGCTTTTATGGAGCAGTCTTTCAGTCTTCCGACTGTTAACATGGAGAATTTAACATGGGCATTGTAATAAAAAAACATCTGAAAAACATCCATCAACAAAATTATAGTTTGAAGTGAATTGCCACAGTTTGTTAGATCTACAGTCCAATAAATCAAAAGCCTGTAACAGCGCAGTTTTAAAGAATATAGATCTGTAACACATCTTTACTATTTTTATTCTAAAATTGACTGGCTTTCAAATCACACAACACCACAATATTGTATTTCCCTGCTATTTAATTGTTCTTTTAATGAATAAATATAAATTAGCTTTACCGCTCCCGACTGACCGGTCGTAAAACTGTTATTACCTGCAGTGTCTGATTATGTGCATGGATGCATGGATTGACAGTGCTGCTTCATTTGCCATTAGCCTGGGAAAAAAAAGAAGCCTCTGACCTATTTTGGAGTTGGATGGCTGAGCTTAGTGCCGTCTGACACTCAGCATCAAACCTGGAACCTAAAGAGAAGCGCATCTGAGCAGACGAGCCACATCCCCGCCTTTCTGAGGCTGACAGGATGATGGGCACGATGGGCGTGCCGGCATCACCGCGCCTCCCTCCCCCACACTCCATCAGACGGCTGCTAAGCAGTGGGGGAGAAAGAAAAGGGAGTGAAAGACTTGCTTGGAAGACCTCCAACAGGCTGTTGCTTTCTGCTATGGTGATCTCACCCGGCCCGGTTTAAAAGACATGGAGGGCCATGCATCTGCTAGAAAGACACGCCGCTGGAGTCTATGTTCCTGGATCTGATAAAAAGACATCTGTTTTGATGAAGCAGCGGTGCCAGAATTATCCAACTGTGACAAGAAGTAGCTCACCTTCGTATATCTTCATGTCAATCACGAGTAATGTCCAACTACGCCGAAAACAGCACACATCTGCTGAGCCGACTCTCAGTTTGACTGCGTTTTTACTTTTAGACCTGTAGTGCTGCTCATATTGAAAAAAAAGATGAAACACACACACACACACACACACACATATACCAAGCTGTACTGACGTCGCTCCAGGATTAACAGGTCATGATTCAAACCACACCTTCATTTGAATAATGAGCTTCAATTTTATTAGCAAATGTCCCGTAAAACCCAGAGTATGAAATCCCATTCAAAACGTTTCAAACCACGTACCACCATCACCAGTCATTCATGTTCAGCCTGATGGACCGGCAGTGTGGTGAAAAGTGGGAGGGGAAAGAGTGACAAGATCCAGAACAAGACAAGGACAGGACGCAGCGGAAAACATGCGATCACAACCGGGTAATCAGTAGAGACAGGTGATCACAAGCAGGGTCAAAGGTTCATGGGGAGGGAACGACAGCCCAGCAGGGTGTGACACCGAATCACTTTTGATCCCTCGAAAAACACACGTCAGCAATCAATTCACGTCTTACTGATGGACATTCACCCAGAAACGAAGCCAGAGATGGTGAGAGGGGTTCCAATCTAGACCTTCCGTTTTGAGGAGCTGCTAATATAAACATTACCTTTTCAAATATTCGGACCCTTCAGGAGACTTGTTGGCCTCCATGGCCCTGATCTTGATTACCACAGGTGGGTAGTAATGATTAGTAATGGTAGTAATTACATCTACTCCATTACATTTACTTGAGTAACCTTTTGAAAAAAATTACTTTTAACTTTTTACTTTTGATTGAGTACTTTCGTGAATTTGAAAATATACACTTACTCGACTCATTATTTTTTTTTTAAACCATTTAATCAGACGTAGCCATTTAGTCACATGACCAAGCACAAACCATAGCGGCAAACTCGTCACAATGCACAATGGCAGATGCACTGTCTCCTGGTTACAGTAAGAACACAGAATTCCATACTTTCATATGGACCCTTTTCGTGATTGTAAACACTTTGTTAAATGGCATAAGTTAAGTGGACGATTGTACATTTTCTGTAGAGGAACCAAATTACGGTTATTGTTTAGCGGTTTTATTTAATATCTCAATGCTAACACATATAATTAGCATACATAAGATAGTTTGTATGCTCTAATGTCTAGACATTAGTATGACAATTCATGTTCAGTACCCTCATATGAATTGTAATTATTATTATTAGGACTATCAAAATGAACGTTGACTACAACGTTCTACTCAGTTTGATGGTTTGTCAATGTCACCCCATTCGAAGTGCCTCTTCTGTTGACACGTTCACATTACGGCCACTCACTTGGTCCCCTAATGGTTTTAAATATGCATTTTAGCGAGCTGTAGTCATAAAAATTGATCTCAATTAACTGCAATTAATTCATTGCTAAATTAATTTGAGATTAATTAGTTAATTTTTATTAATTGACAGCCTAATTGTTATATATGGGCTTGGTCCAGAGAACTGTCCTTGCAGTATCATTCATCATCATTGGGAGTCAAATGGCTTCCTTTATTGCGCATTTCTTTTCAAATTAAAATACAACGAGGGACAGATGCTCCACATTCTACAGTTAATGAATAACTGTACATCTGAAAAGCACAAGGTCGTACGTGTTCCGACACCTGACGACTGCGGCACTACAACTTCCTGTAGGCTTCGCAGGACCGTTCCCGTGGTTGCAGCAGATGTGCCGCTTGATGGCTGATAAAAACGGGTCCCATTGTGCTGGGCACCGAGTTTTTTGGCTCAGATGGCATCCTGTTCACTCATCTGTCACTGCAACAGCAAACCCACGCTGAGAGCTAGTAACAACTCCCGCGATATCGCCCTGCTCTTTATACCTGATTACCTGTCACACTAGCACCAAACTCCAGCCGGAGCATCTGGCCTCGGCCTGGATTTTTTTTTTTTAGGGCTGTAACAAATTGGGAGACGTCAGTCATACTTCTTTCGCAATTTTTCCCCACTTGCCCTCCCCCATTCATATCAAATAAATTAATCTCAACGATTAAAGTCTTTTTTTTCTCCTTGTCACAGGCTGATAGCTCCATGGCAAGTCCTTTATCAGCTGCTGTCAGGTGCAATTCCATTCGTATCCGGGTTCCTTTCGCCGTCTTCTATAATTTACACAGACAGTCATGGCAAAGCTCCTCTACCCTCCCGTCTCTTTCCAAGCACACACAGATGCCATCTTCACAATCTGCCATGTACCTTTAGATGGATGAATGGAGGAGGAACCTTTAGGTGGATGAATGGAGAAAACGTCACAAACGTTACACGATAAAATAATGGCTTTGTCATAGTGCTGCAGAGGCACAGTCCAGCCTCCTGCTTCCTCTGTCGAACAGGCAGACAGATGCAGACTGATCCTGGGTGACTGTGGCACAAGGCCGGGCTGTGCTGTGAGCACTTAATACATGGGTAAATATTGGCCACCCTCCCCCGAAGGGGAGCGAGGCCTTTTCTGGAGGAATCCGTATGCAGAGAAGAAGGAGAGGTGGAGTGAAGGAGAGCAGGGAAAGGTTAATTGGTTTTGTTGACCATCTGTTTCTCCCCCCCACCCCGATTTCCCCATTCTTTTTTTTTTTTTTTTTTCATATCAGAGGCGTAAAGTGAACAGGATAATGAATGGCTGCAGTCAGGATTTAAAATAAATCAATCGGCAAGGTGAGCATCTCCCGCTGATTGTGTTAATGGAGCAGAAGTTGATCCTGGTAAAACTCGCAGTTTCTCACCCGCTCTGACCACTTTCTCCCTGTGATCTCTGGTGGTGTAAGGCATGCACGCACACACACACGCACACACACAGCCGACGGCTTTGTCAGGTCAAGCACAGATCAACTTCAAGATGAATTAACTGCCGAGGTTGAAAACCCAGAGAGACATTGACACAGAGTGGGCAATGAAAATGCATTTGGTTTGTATAACACCACAAGAAAGGAGTAAATGCTTTTAAACTCAGATGCTGTGAGTAGCCGGTCGGCTTCATAAGAAGATTCCTGGACTTCTGTTATTTTACATCCTGTAAAATAAGAAGGGAAAAGGAAGAGATATGTGTGCTTTAAGTCATTTCATGGTTATTCATGCAGGCTCTCGGCTCTGTGCTTATTTTAGAATATAATCATTTTTCGGACACCCGGGCTAGCCTGTCATTTTCAAAGGGAAACATTTTGAAATCTCTGTGGGGAACATGTAATGGCTTTCTGTGTCCTCATAATCAGTTTTTAAGAGGCTGAACGCAATATTTAAATGAAGGGAGCGGACGGACAGGCCAGATTATTCATAATAATGCAAGTGTCAACCGCCCTGCCATGGCCTCGCACACAACTCTTTACCGATTAGTGGGCCGACACCAGCCTTTGGCACACCGTACCATCAAAACATTTGACCCTTTACATTAGAAGTGGGCAATGTAATCATGAAATATAGATGTCCAAATCATGTCACAGCATGAGCACTCGTTTTCTCATTTAATTAATAACTGACTGCAATATTGCAAGTTCTATTAATAAAAAAGTGAGATGTGGACATAATTGAACATTAAAATTAAGGCTCGTTCCATGAATATGATTAGAATAATCTTCATCATCATTAAAAGCATGTCTACATCATCTCTCAGCTGATGTATTTATTAGAAGCATGTAATATGAATATAATATTTAGGATTAAGTAGTAATCTTTTAATAACCGTAAACATTTAACAACTGTTAAGTGGCCATCGAAAACACAAGGAAACATTACACTTTGCTAGTTATCTTAACTACTTAAGATTCATTTAACAACATAACATTAAATTTTATTCCTGACAAAGATTTATAACTAAAATATCAAAATCAAACCCACAAGCGGTAGTTATGATCTAACAGTTATCCTGGGGCTGCTAACAAATTTTTAGCATTTATTTCAATAATTATGACTGTATTACGGAAACTGAGTTTAAATGAACAGAAATTGAGGCTATCCACGCAAACATTAGCGCGAACACTCCACAGTTTAGTTATTTCCTCCACTTATACATGAAGCCCCTCTATGCAACTCAACAGCCACTTTATTAGGTGTAACAAATCCACCTAGACCATTAGGTATAATTAATAAAGTGGCAATTGAGGTCAGAGCATAATAGTCTTAAGGCATATTTTATCACATCGGATTAAATTTGATCAAATAACCATCATGTCCTTAATTCAAATGAGTCAATTACAAAAAAAGTATTACAAATAAAACTCATGAACTGAATGCGGGGCTGTCACGACTACGGACTTACGGGGGAAGGAAGCGCAGAGGTCTGACATACTGGGAAGGGGTTTTATTTATAAACAAACAATAAAGAAATACAAATAAACAATGGCGCGGTGGCCGAAAACAATTTAACTTAAATTACGAACATAAACTAACCCGTAGGCGTGTGGCGATTGCCAGAACTCAAAACACATAAAACTAAACCAGGTCAAGTTCGTGCAGAGAGTTCACGAAAATGCCAGCGACCCCGAATGGGCGGAAACTTCCGGCATTTATGGGGCGTCAGGATTGGGTTCCGGTGTGGAGCCCAGCTGCAGGCAATCCTGACAGAGCCCCCCCTCCAAGGGCTACGTCCTCGGAGCCCCAACAGTACCATCAGTGGAGGCGGCGGGGCGGACGGTGGCAACCACAGGGCTCCTGCCCTGCTGTATCCTCCCCTTGGAGGACCCGGTCCCTCGGGCTGGCTCCCCGGCGTGGTCAGGCGTGGCGGCCCCGGTCCCTCGGGCTGGCTCCCCGGCGTGGTCAGGCGTGGCGGCCCTCCCTCGGCTGGCTCCCCGGCGTGGTCAGGCGTGGCGGCCCCGGTCCCTCGGCTGGCTCCCCGGCGTGGTCCGTGGCGGCCCCGGTACCCTCGGCCTGGCTCCCCGGCGTGGTCCCGCTTGGCGGCCCCGGACCCTCGGCCTGGCTCCCCGGCGTGGTCCCGCTTGGCGGCCCCGGACCCTCGGCCTGGCTCCCCGGCGTGTCCCCTTGGCGTGCCCCCTACCCTCTCCTGCTCCCCGCTGGTCCCTCTTTCTCCCCCCCTACCCTCTTCCTTTCTCCCCTTCTTTTTCCCTCTTTTCTTCCCCTGGTCCCGGACCCGGCATGGCTCCCCGCGGGCCGCATGGCGGCCCCGGACCCTCGGCCTGGCTCCCCGGCGTGGTCCCGCATGGCGGCCCCGGTCCCCGTACCTGCACACAATAATCAGGGCCGATCCATCTGGGTACGTGTGGGCCCTGTCTCCACATGTCCCCTCTGACACGTCTTGTGTCACCCCCTGCACCGCGCAGGGAGATTGTCCCAGAGCCTCCGGCGACTGTTCCAGGCACCCCAGGCTGGTGCCTTCTGGGACTATGCAGCCCCTCTCGCTGCACGGCCCTGGTGCCAAGGGGGGGGCATTGCCAGACCATCCGGCTAGCCCCTTCTGCGTCCGTTGGGACAAGCAGGCCCTCTTCCTGTCTGTCCCAGCTGGGTCCTCATGCCTACCCGGGGGCTCTATGGCGCTCCACCCCTCTGGAGGCAGACGCAGGCCCATGCCTGGCCCGCCCTCCTCACTGGCTACCGGAGGACCCAGCTCCATCGCTTCCCCACCTCCCCTCCCCTCAGGAGGAGTCCCCAACCCGAACTGCACCCCCCCAAAAAATTCTTTGGGGGAGCACCCCCCCCGGCTGGACTTAGGGGTACCTTGGGGCTCGTCCACCTCGCCTTGGACCGGTGCAGTCAGGTTGGGAACTCCCTCCCTGGGGTTCGGCTCTGCTGCTGGGTCACCATCTGGTGGACACAAAGAGGGGAAGTGGGGGCGACATACGGACACATATGCCACGCACACACACACAGACAGAGACAGACAGAAGAGAGGGTCGTCTAGTTCCCTCTCTGAGCACTCCGGGACCTCCTCAGGGGGCACAGCCAGGATCTCGGGAGGCGCGACCTTCTCGTCGCCCGCCAGTGCTTGGTCTTCTTGCCCCGGATCCTGACTGGCGCTGGATGTGGTGGAGGGGCAGAGTTCGATCCCTGGCTCAGGCCGATCGAACTCCGCCCTCAGTCTCTGCTGGAAGTCCCGAAAACTCCTGTCGGTCTCTCCCTGCTGCCAGGCAGCGTCGCTGGAGATGGTGGTGGGCGTGTGGCGTGGGGGGTGGTGGACGTCTTCTCCAGCATGCAGGGGCGCTGGTGATGCGCTGCCGTTCAGCTGGGGAACGTCCGAGCAGAGGGAAGGCGGGTCGGCGACTGGAACTGGGAGGGCATCTTCCCTGTGAGGCAGTTCCGACAGTGCAGTTGCTGGTTGGCGACCTCCTGTCGCCCTGTTCCACCAGCTTACGCCCGCATCGCTGTCCTCCTGCTCACTGTTGTCGCACCTCTGGGACTGACGTGGGTTTCCACGGACCTCGCAACGGACGGGCACGATGGGCGGAGCCATCCCGGCACCGACTGCCCAATCGGCGTCATCCTCGTGTTGGTCCGTGTCGACCTCATACCCTCGGAAGTCACGTGGATCTTCACGGATGTCGCGACAATCTCGGACGCGCGCGCTGGGTGGAGCCATCCCGGCCCCGACTGCCCAACGAAAATCCACGTCATTGTCGCTTTCGTCATCCGTGTCCTCCCACCTGTGACTCCGAGGGTCGTCCACCCTGCGGACATCCTGGACCCAGGGTGCGATCAACTCCCAGGGGCAGTACTCTGGCCATTCGGGCTGGAGGCTGCCCACCTCCTCGCTGGAGGAACGCCGCCGTTGTTGCCGCTTCTCACCCCCCTGGAAGTGACGTGGGTCCCCACGGACCTTGCGACGATCGCAGACTGGCGCGATGGGCGGAGCCCAACTCTCGTCTCCCGTGCTCTCGTCGTCGTCCGTGTCGTCCCAGTCCACGGGGAGCCTTGCCAGCAGAGCGCAGAGTTCTTGGCTCGACATGGCGAAGATCGTGGGGGTCGCATCTTCTGCGCTCGCTGCCCACGTCACTTCCTCGCTGCTGCCGACGCCAACGTCCTCGCTCCGCCCACTCACCCGCCGACGTTGTCGCTTCCGGGTTTCGCGGAGTTTCCCGGGGATGACGTCATCACTCGGCGCCGCGTACCACGGCTTCTCGGGGAGAAAACGCTCCACCAGAACGGGCGGCGCGTCTCTCCCCTGCCGTCCGCGTTCGCCGCGCCGCGCTGAGTCCTTCGCGGCGTTTCTTCTCCTCTGTTTTTTACCTCTGCGCTTTTGGGGGGGTCGCTGGCATTCTGTCACGACTACGGACTTACGGGGGAAGGAAGCGCAGAGGTTTGACATGCTGGGAAGGGGTTTTATTTATAAACAAACAATAAAGAAATACAAATAAACAATGGCGCGGTGGCCGAAAACAATTTAACTTAAATTACGAACATAAACTAACCCGTAGGCGTGTGGCGATTGCCAGAACTCAAAACACATAAAACTAAACCAGGTCAAGTTCGTGCAGAGAGTTCACGAAAATGCCAGCGACCCCGAATGGGCGGAAACTTCCGGCATTTATGGGGCGTCAGGATTGGGTTCCGGTGTGGAGCCCAGCTGCAGGCAATCCTGACAGGGGCAGAGTTAACCAGCGCTGTACTGTATGCTTCCCTTGCGTCCAGTAAAACCTCCTGCTATCACGCATGGCTCAGTCCTTGCCTTGTTAAATCAGTCTTGGCAAGAAGTGTTCCTGACAAGGACATGTGTGGTGAACACAGAGGACAAAGGCACTTGTTGGCTGTTTACAATTGTCTGAATAATTCACATATATTAAATATTCACATTTCAATCTCAAAGTCAATATTGCGTTGGGGGGGACCAGGGGAAGTGAACCAGAAGTGGAGCGACAGTTTGAGTCCTGCATGGGCCAGAAGAAGAATGGTGACTCCTAGATGCAGTGTTTATTACCCTGGAAAAGTCTCGCTCATCACGTAGCATGGAGAGCTAATGAAGAGGATTCCCAAGGTAATTAGTCGGCTTTAGATTAATGAAGGGGATACATTGTATAGCAGCAAGAATGAGGAAAAGAACAGTGTAATCCGAGGATTATCATAAATCAGTAGATGTACAACAAATGCAGGAAAACTTATATGCCATTAACAGAAATGCTCCAGAAGGAATGAGAATCACAGAGACAAACATAACACATGTGAAGCATCTACTGATTGAATACCAGGGATTTCTGTGTCTTCTCATATTTTTCTGATGTGAAAATAACTGAATATTACTGTTAACAGTAAAAAACGAGTAAGAACTATGCTGGCTGTGGTATAGAGATAACATTGTGACCCTTATAAGAACACAGACCTGGAATAATGATCCCTCTGCAAATGAAAGGGGAATATCATCAACAATAAATTCATTTATTATTGTTCCAGACATTTTCTGGTCCTCTGGTTTAGGTTTGTGTTTTGTGGGGTGTAATTAGTTTTATTAGTATAAATGTGTCCTTTCTGTGTCCCATCCTTGTTCTGTCATTTGTCATATTTTATCTTTGTTTCATGTCTAGTCTTTGTGTGTGGGACTCATTAATTAATAAAAAAAAAAAAAAAACGTTCATCACATACATTATATTACTCTTAGTAGTGGAAGTGATAGTAGCAGTGGTACTGTTGGGCAGCGGTGACCTAGCAGGTAACGAAGCAGACTCAGAACTGAAAGGTTGGGGGTTCAAATCCCGACCGTCAAGGTGCCACTGAGGTGCCCTTTAGCGAGGTACAGTCTCCACACACTGCTCCTCGGTCGTCTTTCATGGCTGCGCACTGATCACAAGGTGATGGGTTGAATGCAGAAGGCACATTTTCCTTTCAATTTCTTTTTCACCAATAATACTATAAATCTATATAATATCGTTTTATATCATACAAATTTTACTCCAGTGTATGGCAATCAGATTATTAACCATCATTAAAGGTCCCATGACATGAACATTTCCCTTTAACATTAAAAATTAACATTTAACATTAATAAGAGTTCCCCTAGCCTGTCTATGGTCCTGCAGTCAATAGAAATGTGTATAAAGAGTGCTTTGGCCATTCTGCTTTGGTGTTCAGAGAGCAGCAGCTCAGACGGTGGGATCTGGAATTTGGCTCCTTATGACATTATAAGGGGAAAGTTACCTCCTTTAGCTCATGCTTTGCCCACCCAGAGAATTTTGCACCCCTCCCCTAAAAAATTTGGTCCAACGTTTTGCATGCTCTTCCTGTATTGGCACGGGTTTCCTCCAGGTTCTCTGGTTTCCTCTCGTCATCCAATGTCATGTATTTGGCATGTGTGGAGTCCCCACCTTGCATCCAGTGTCCTTTTGTGGCACACAAGCATTCCTAGTGCAGAGTTGACCAGGAGATTTTTATAAGACACTGTGTCATGAAAGTGAGGTTTCACTCTGAACAAAGTGCCTCCTTACCTTAATGATGAACTGTCACATAAAAAGGTGGTGATATACTTTGGTCACATTTACTGCGCAGTAAACATTTACATAGCTATTTAGTAGATTTTTTTAGGGGAAGTGCATAAAAAGAAGTAGGACAGATTTTTACATAAGCACATAAATGGAGAAAAAGTTTATGCCCATCATGTGTCATAACCTCCATGTGGAACCAAGAAAAAGGTGAACACCCGTTGAGCCATGGGTTTCAAATTTGCAACAGATTCACTCAAATGAATGCCTTGTACTGTGTCATAATAATACTTTGTACACATTGAAACATTTGTGTCTAATTACATAATATTTATGACTGTACAGTTAAAATATAATGTCTCAACACTTGAGGAATGACCATACATCATTCCACTAGTCTAATCTATTTTATTAAAACTATATATATTTGAATTGTCCCTCACCAATGCTTCACTGCACTGTGATGACTAGTAGGAGTTTTTTATAGGGCAAAGGCTTTCCATTTGTGATTGAGGCTATTGATTGAATGCACTTAAGTATTAAGGCCGCAGAAAAAAAAGAGTCAATAGTGCACTCGGCATATTGACCACAGAGACAGTAAATATACAGATTTCCTGCATCTCCTGGTTCTCGGATTACAATGGCCTTATAGAACAACGACCTGAGGGGCAGATTGTGGGTTTAATGAGAATACAATATACAGAAAAACTGACAAGATTATCTTTTTGGGATAAAAGCACTAGTTGATCCAATGGTTAAACCATCTGTTGTTGTATCTCTAGTCCTATATTTCATTTATATAATTTTTTTTTAAATGATCATTATTACTCTTGCATTAACAAATGAGTCACTGCATCAAGCAGAAGTAAGTGGAGATGTTTTTGTTCATCAAAACAGTGAGCGATGAAGTGCAATGAAGACATCGCCAAACACAGACATTCATACGGCCTTGCAGTCATGAAATATTCACCTGCGCGGTCTAAGAATAGCCCGGCATAATCTGATAGAGACTGAAAGCCAGAGAGCAAGAGAGAGCGAGGGACAGCAAGTGGAACCGAGGTCCCATAAGCTCCGCTCTGCGACTGAGTGGGCCGTGCGGCCCACCTGGGTCGGCAGGTCCGAGGCTTCCGCGAGTTCATGTGAAGCCCTGAGGCCCAGTGCCAGCGGGCCGTCTCTGGCCACTTCCACTAAGTCCAAGTGACAGCTGACAGAGACTATTTTCAGACGTGGCTCTGAGGGACGCCCCGTCGCTCCTCCTATATCCTTCTTTCTTTAATCACCAACAAGGAATGTGATATCAGCAAGTAAAATTTCCCCCAAATCTCTTCTCTCCTTAGCAGCCCAATGAAAAAAAAACACAGACGCCCCAAAAAGCAACACAATTACAGCTCAATTCACAGAATCTGCCGAGGGCCAAAAAGAGATTGTTGCCGTAAAAAAAAAAAAAAAAGCCAGGTTCAAGAGCCAACGAGGACTCAGGGACTTTAAACACTCCTTATCAAATATAAATAATGGCATGCCACCATTAAGGCCAATATCTGATTCAGATAGATGGACCTATTAAAAGAGAAACTTAATGAAGTGTCTTTTTCTCTTCTCCCAAGGTTCAGCAATAAAGTTAAATGAGGAACAATTTCTTTCTGTCCATTATATTAAATTACTTACTTCATTCTCTTCTATTCAGTCTCAAGGTTCAATGAGCTGTTGGGGGACCCACATTAGTGTTTTATTGCTTAGAGGGAATGGCTGTTGGGGAGATCGGAGGGAGATGAAAAAATCTCACCTTTTCCTTTTTATTTATATTTGTTTTCTAGAACCTTCCGCTGAGAGTTCAGTGACTCATACCCCTTTTCGTGCTCCAGCCGCTATAAAATATTGACTTCTGAACTCATTGCTGAGGAGCACTTAGGAGATTTCCTGGCATTGTCGCTCCTGACTTTAATTCTAGCATCTGTCTCAAGCTTCCATGCAGACCCGCAAAGTTAGGCTGACATTTTGCTGGTGCAAATGCTGCGCCGAAGTTGTAATGACCTCTGAGGGCTCGCTCGGGGAGTTGACGCCAGGTTCGGCACTCCAACTCTTAAAGCTCCTTTGCACAAACAGGAAACAGGCTGTTGTCATTTTTTGAACAGCTGTGTGTAATTTTAAGATGCATCCGCAAATTGTTGAAGTTATCTTACATACGTGGCATCTTAAGGAGAACAAAATGGGCATTTCGTATGTGCTGTAAATACATGCAGAGTTTGGGTATTTGAAGAAAATTCATAAAATACATCATGATTTTTTGCAACCACATCTCACTTCTTCTTCTCAAAGCACTGCTGTTGTCAATAAATAAAAACAGTACTAAGCTGAAATGATTAAAACAGAATTAACAATACAATACACAATTGTGAAAATATTGTCTGAATCATATTGTCTAGATATCCATTTAGAATATCACACATATTAAAGTAAAAATATGAATGCCAGTTATACTTAATCTGAAACAATGAAACTAGTTAATAAAACTCTATTGAAAATAGAAAATAAAATACTGAAAAAAGTGGTGAATAATAGAATACATTAACACTGGTCTAAATAAGTAAATCATATAAGATGGCTAAAACATCTTTCATGGCAACATTTAAAATTTTAAATCTCGTCTAACCCTTTAAATGACACAAATCTGGCTGTCCATTTCATCAGAGTCTCTGAATCTGTTAATCGGAGTAATAAAAATCAGATGAGTATTCTGAAAGAGAATTTTAATTTTATGGTTTGGCCCCTTTTTGAATGAACAAATTCTGGCAAAGCTATTTAAGGAGGGGTTTGTGTGTGTGTGTGTGTGTGTGTGTGTGTATAGGTGTCATCTCTATTTACATCTGCAGTCTTTGATTTCAGATAGGTTCCCTGGGGCCATATCCTAATGAAATATGCCTCTTGCTCTGAGTTTCTGAAATTATTTTTTTTGCCTAAAACTTCAGTGTGGCTGAATAACATGCACCGTTTAAGAATCCAGCACATCCGCTGATGCAGTAGTTGTGAATTTGTAATTGAAAACCATGAAAAACAATACCCAATTTTAGTTTTAAACAAGAAATATTAATGTTTGAATATTTTTTATGTGGAAGGTGATGTTTCACTTGACAAATAGAACCCTGTTTTCAAACTGGCAGCAAGTGCAGAAATACACCCTATGAGTAGGGCATGTTCACTTGTGTAAGGTCAAAGGATTAGACACTGCTGACCCACATGGGTCAGTAAGGTCACATGTATGAGGAAGTAACACTTGTGGGAGGTGTCAATCATTGAGCTCAATCATTGAGTGTTCTGAGTGACAAAAATAATAACACATCAACAAAAATTCTCAATAATATACAGATATAAAAACCAACCCATTCTTTGTCTTTTTTATTTATATAAATTCTGAAGATGCATTACCTTAAACTAGCAAACATGGCCCTAGTGTATAGTGCTGCGTTTAGCTCCAGTTTAAAAACAGTGCCCTTTCAAATCTAAAAATACATATAAAAATCTCGATTTTTTTTTCTACAATGCTTCAAAAAGCTCAAATCAAGGTGAAACAAGACAGGGCTTGTACTCCTGGACAGAAAATGGTGTCCTTTGCAGGATGAGGAGCATTTTGCCCAGCAGAGAAGTGACAGTTTCACGCTCCGTATACCATCTTATGCTCCTAGGTGTGAGTAATGGGTTAGGGTTAAGTTCGGGGTAAAGGAAGCATGAAAGTGTCACGCTCAAGGAAACCAAAATGTGAAAAACCACACCTTGCCATACTGTCACATTCCACCATGAGACTGGACCCACAAGGTCCCTTTTCACACATTGGGGTTGTATTGAATGTGTTTTACAGCCCATGCACATTGTAGTGTGCGGTTTAAATAGAAAACCCATGTTGTGCTTCTGAATAGCTTGGGCTGTCCATCATCTTATCTGTTACTATAGAAACAGATCACTCCTTGCAGGAAATGGGAAAATGCTTGATATGTGTGGACAGCATTAAACTGTTGCAGTAAATATGTATCACAAAATCTGTTGTCAGCGTGAAGAGGGTCCATTTCCAATTCAAGTGCAAATGTTATTATAATATTTTGTGAGAAAATATAGATTTTAAAGTGACAAATGCCAGAAGGCTTTTAAAGAGAATTATTTAGGGATTTAGAATAAATAAATTTTCTGCAAATTAGCCCTGTCCCTGGGATCTTTTATCAGAAGGTTTTTAGTTCCCTTTTTTACAGATGTCCTTATAAATAAAGTTTTGTTGAAGTTTCAAAACATGAATTTTAATATTCTCATAACCTGCTACCTGCTCAGCACACCACCTGCTGAGCTCTTCCCTCAGTCAGCCACATTTCAGACCCTTTAAGCAGGTTCATTCTGGATCACAGTCAGCGCAACTGAGCCATCAATCAGCCCGTCACACAAGTAATGGCACCCAGTCATCATGGGGCGTGTGGAGTAAGTGGGTGGAGCCGCTTCAACCCTAAAGCCCAATAAGGCAATTTAGAAAAATGATTAAATCGCCATTCGTTCGTGTGGCCAGAAACTCTGGGAAGGTGTCCAGGTGAGTCTGTAAAGCATCTGCCTTTTGCAGTGTTTGGAGAACAAATTGATCTTTTTTATGTGCACCAAGGCTGTCCGATTGGACAGATTTATTTTTTTATGACTTTCCTGAAATTCCCGACTCTACGTGTGCATTGCTTTCAAACGATAAACACTTGCAAGCTGATGTCTCATTAAAAACACAATTATTTTTCATTTGGTCTGGTTGAGTAACATGCATATTAATAGTCAGCACAAGGCCTGCACCCAGGGAATTGTGCATCATAAGTAATGTGCGATTATTTGGCATTCAATAAAGTGCAGAGGCAGTAAAGAGGCAAAGTGATAATCCAGAAATAATTCCCACAAATATCAGATCAGGAGGGATTTTATGCAATTTATGTGCTCCCTTGAGAGGAATTGCAAGCCCATAACACCCAGAAGATATCATTAGAATAAATAAATACTTTTTTCTGTTTGTTTGTATCCATTTACAGGCATGCTTGTAGCTGAGTTGGGGACCGGGTGTGGTACAAGGTGGGCACTGTGGCTGCAGCCATGTAGGGATTCCCAGCACCATGCATTGGATGGGGGGTTTTAATCAAACACAGCAGAGGAAGTGCAACTCCAAACATGCTCAGATAGATCACCATCCTGTAATTTGTTTTAAATCAAGGCAAAGCTCCCAAAAGGATCAATCGTAGAAATCAATATTCAGGCACAAAGTTAGCATCTCCACCAACTTCCGGTTTTGTTTCCCACCATTCTGTTATGTAAAATGTAAAATCTTTCCTTGCACTTCAGCGCAGCGCATGAAGCTACACTAATCGGGTTAACCTACTTGTTTGTTTGAAACACACCTACCGCTATCGACCTACTGTTTGAGATGAGGAATCCAGAAAGCCACATCAGAATCTACAATTCTAGACATTTCCATTGCTGTGCAAATAAAAAAGAAGAAGGCACAGAAGCAAATCATTATAATGAACAAAAGAGATTTATTAAACACAAAACTGGCTCGAGGACCAAAAAAAAAACTGAAAAATTAAAAACAGCCTAAAGGCGTGTGCCGATTGCCAGGAACAGAAACCAGGTGCATCAGTGTCAATGTCGCAGCACCTACTGGGTGCTGCGTAACAGCTTATCAAGGAGTCCTGCATAATCATGCTTCGTTGGCTCCAGCTAAAGGTTATTAGGTGCCTTGGCACCGACTATGACGGCCCAATGGCTGCGATGCGTGACGCTCCAAGGCTCCCAAACTCAGTCACCAGCGGAGTGGGCAACCACAGGTCTCCGGCACTGCAGGCATTGCTGGCCCTCCCTGGCTCTGGAGGACCCGGCCTCACTGGCTGGCCCCTGACAGCATCCAGCATGGAGGCATCAGTCCCTCCAGCTACCTGCACTCAAGAAGAAGGGTCTGAACCTTCCGGGCACGTGTAGCCCCTGCCACTGCAGGTCCCTGCAGACACCACCCCGCACCTGGCCAACCCTCCTCACTGGCTACCCGAGAGTCCATCCCCAGACCCCAATATACAGACACTACACACACCCATAAAAAAACGTGTCGTCGTCTGGCCCCCAGATAAGCCAAGCGTCCACTCTCATTGGTGACACCGGAAGGAGGCTCCTCGGTGCTGGTGTGGGAGGCAGGTGGCTGGTAGGCACTGTTGTCTTGGCCTGCTGTGGGCTGTTCGCATTGCTGCAGGTACTGATGTGCATGTGCATGACATGAGTGGCGTCCACTGATGGCTCTGCTGATGACGGTGATGACCCTGGATCGCGGGTGATTGCGACGGCGGCCCACACACTCCGGCCCACTTCTGGGTTTACCAGATCACGCTGGGGTCACTCACGCTCCACGTTTCACCATGTTGCAACCCCATCACATGGATTGGAGTGGGAATAAGGCGCAGAAGTATGAATGAACATAAGTGATTTATTAATCACAAAACTGTCACGAGGGCCAGAAAGAACAGAAATGGTACAACTGAAGACAACCCGAAGGCGTGTGGCGATTGCCAGAAACATAAACCAGGTACGTTAGTGTCTCAGCACACACTGAGCAGTACATCTGCAAACTCAATTCTTTGCTTCAGGATTATGGATCAATCAGAAAGGAATGAAGGAATTATACACAAGAGCATGCAATGTCATTGTAGAAGGAAAAACACAATTTCTTTTGAAAGATGCCATGAAATCAAGCATTTTATGTTGGACCAATGCCCCAGAAAATCCTAGAGGGATGGATTTTCTGTTCTGCTGTCATTTGATTACATGTTTTATATGGTGACGTTTCTTTGTGGTGTTCTGTATAGTTTTTTGATGTTTGCATGTTGACTCGGGTTTGCACAGCAAGGCATGCAAAGAAGTGAATACATTTTTTGCATTGTGAATTCTATGAGTGCTAAATTTCCCCATATTTGCATACAGGTCAGAAACATAGTGTTACACATACTACATAAAGCAATTCAAATAAAGACACAAAAAATCAACCAAAATAAATGACATTATTCCTAGAACTTTGCAAAGGTCATTATAAATCTGAAGTTCGTACAGGGAGTTTGAATTTGATATCTCTGACTGTGTGAAGGTAGGGCTGGCAAATTACATTGATGCCTGCAGGGCTTAAATGCATGTGCAGAAACTTGTGCTTCCTTGGTTCATTTGTCAGTTGAACAGCAGCAAGGTTACCAGAGAAACAGACAGATTTGTTCCATTTCTAAAATTTGCAGAATTGATTCATTATCTTTTTTTTAATTTACCTATTTAGCTTCAAATGTTTTTTTTCACCACTGTTATATTGAACATTTGTGCTTAAACTAGCTATAACATAAGACTCTCTATTGGCCATATATAGTAGGCTTTATACACCCTGCTTTGCACTGTCCGCCAAGTGTCAGGTGGTGCGTTGCTCATTTTCACAAGTGATGTTTCCCACTGGTACAAGCGCTTTGCTATTTTAAAGGCAGCAAAAGTGCCATTGCATGTGTAAAGTCTGAGGTACATTATTAAACCATATTTTAGCAGAATTTTTTTTCAACCACTCCATGGGTCACAACTATTGATAACGCAGATACCTACCAGTTAGATCTTGTACTGATTCTAAAAACAATGGTATATTTATGCATATCATATTAAAGATAAATAATCATTTTCACATGTGACCCATCTAGTACAATCTAGTAGAATCCAGAACAGGACAATTAACGATTAGGACAATTATTTTTGTCTCCTGCAGATCTTCCATGAGAGCATTTTTTTTTCGACATTTATTTTAGGCTTATTTACATTACACTGTTATAATTAGGTCACACATAAATGTAAATTGCACGTTCCACTCCAGACTTGACTGTCAAAATAGAGCCCATATGCTGTTTTTGCTTCGTAAGCATGTTTTCCCTTCCAAACATGACCCTCTGTGACCTTGGATTCGTTAGAAGGTGTGACGCCTCGCTGCATCAGACAAAATCTGCTAATCTGGTAAAACTGGTAATCTGATGCACGTGCATCAGCATCAGAAGCAGCAAGATGCTATGCAAGGAGCATGTTGATCTTTAAGACACATATTTTAAATGCATTGCAATGTTCTCACCTTGTTGCGGTTTGTGTAATGAGTATCTGTCATGTCCTTCCTATGCCTCAGACTGACCCCATATGCCAGGGTAATTAATTAAATATCTACATGTCAGGTTGGGTCTGGATATTTTGAGGGAAGCAATTCATCAACAAATCATCAGAATCTCACGCCCAAGGTGGTACATCTATCTTTTCTGCTGGACAGCTTTCAGCTATGGTTGTGGACAAAGACTAATGGATGGAGAAATGCAGGGGGGAATGGCACTGATATAGGACAAAACTGACATTTCTGACATTTTGATGCTCATTTTGATGCTCATTTTGAGGGTTTTGCAAATGACAAGAAATATGTGGCACTTCGTTACAGCTAACGTTTTTGTCTTTACACCCTGAAGACAAAGTCTTATCAGCTGAACACCACCCCATGGTTGTATGCCTACAACAGTGTGCACCCCATGGTTGTATGCCAGTCAACAGTGTGCAGACTATGCATTGATGATTACAGAATTTAAAGTAAAAATATATTATTTATAATCGGGTTCTAAAAAAGGATGTTCTCGCATTAAAAACTATTGAGATTTTCTGGTGAAATGTGGGCTATTATTATACAGTATTATTTCCTGAGAGAACCATTCTGTGTCTTTGTCACAGAAGAAAGAGAGGTTTGCCACATTTTGCACTGATGAGCAGTTGTCACTCATCCGCAAATCAATCCCACACTCTGTAGACAATAATCAATGTCCTTGACCTTTGACCATCAAAATCTAACCAGCTCATTTTTAAGTCAAGTGAAGCATTAAATAACAGATGCATAAATCTTTTTGTATTTGTTGATGTAATTGCTCCCATTATTTGGTTCCTTTACTTGTCATTTTTGTTCACTGTAGCATGTAATGCCAGAGGGGCAGTGGAGAAAACGCAGAGGAACCCAGGAAACAATGCCCACAAACACCTCTCTGGAGTCTCTAACGGAACACCAGGGTTCAGGGACGCAAACAGTGAATATGAGGCTTGAAGACGGGACGCCAGCGTCTGGGGACACGAGACCTTTATCCAGTCATTGACTGGGGTGTGGACAGGTGCTCTGTGTTTAGTGGGGTGTGGCTAGTGATGAGTACAGAGTCCGTTTTCAGGTCAAAGTAAGCGGGTGTGTGCAGGGAATCTCTGCATCTCTTGTTGAGATATGATCGATTCTTTAAGTAAATTAATTTACTCTCCATACTCCATATCTTTCCTTCGTTTGCTTAAAAAAAAAAACAGTACAGCAGAAACACATTGGGGAGAAAAAAAATCACATGTAACAAAATCGCAAAATCTAATTAAATCACTTGCCACATCACCATAGGGGTTACACACGGGGGGTGTTTAATGAAAAAAAAAATTAAAGTCTACTTTTATTGTTTTGCATGCAGGCGACAAGAGCTGGAGAGCCACCTGGTGTGGGCAGCGCTGTCGCCTTGGAGATGAAATACAGGGGCATGGAAATGGATTGTTCTCGCGGGCGGGATTTAATTTGGGTGCATATTCGAATCCAGTCACACACGCCCATGCATACGACAGCAAATGAAAATGAGCAGCAAGTAAGCTTCAGACCCTGGGTAATGCAAGTGGTGCAACCAAAAGCACCACAACAATTATTCACACTATTTTTGCTTTATCTGAAGACTCTTCCTTCTAGGAGCCTATTGAGGGTTATTGAACGACTCCAGCTATGAGTTCATGTAGAATTCTGATTCCTGTAGCGTTTAACTAATTCCTATTCATTGTATACAGGTTTGTGTTCTTATACTTACACATAAAAAATAATCACCCACTAAGTCTCTTGCGCTCATATCTTTCTCCTGCAAAGGAGGCGGTCAAACGTACGCGAGCCTTCAACTCGTCCTACACCTCCACTAGAAGGAAGGGCCTACACTGGAATGAATGCACTTTTGTCTTTTGACAGATGATTTTGTTCTTACTCTTAGCATGCTGGGCTGCTGTGCCCCCATCAGATGTAACTCACCTTCACCTTCAACTCACAGCAGCCAATTATCCGTTCATGTAGGTCGTTCCATCATTACCTGACAGCCAACTTCTCAAAACCGTCAGAATTTCTCCAGTGGAAAGCTGCCATGCACCACATTATCACGGTTCCAACACAAGGCTACAAAGTCCTTTCTCACCACACGCCAGTGGCAGTGTTGATTTAAATACTACCTGAGGTAGAACCAAGTTCATATGTGCTCCTCATCTTGTGTGTTCCTCTCCTTTTACGTTAGCGTTCGTCCGTTTCATTCGTCACTGCAGGGTGAGAACAGTGGAAAAGAAAGTGTGTCCTGCGTCAGCCACATTTTGGCCCTTAATGAACACTGTCTTCAATGATTCTGGTGAGTAGAATGCCCTTTCATTAGTAACCTTAAGAGCAGGAATGGGGCAAATTATTCATCCGAGGAAGGCTTTGCAGCCTGTTATCTCGCTAGTAATCGAGAAGCCACCGTGGTGAAAGTGTGCGAGTGTAAAAAAAAAAAAAGTCTTCATTTCACAGGTTTTTTTCTGGTTCACCAACTCAACTTCACTGTAGGCCTGTGAATTTACATTCAGTTTGAAAGAATTCACTGTGTGGTTTTGTGTCAATAATTTTCCAAGAAACCCATTATTTGGCTATATGATATGATTGGCTATGAAATATGATTGGAAAAAAGGGAGGAGGAGTGAAATAAGTGAAATAACTGCATTTGCTAATAAACTTATTATCGAATAAACCTGAGATTCCTCAATTTGGATGATTTTTGAGAAGAGCCTGTAACCTTAACACTGTTTTAGTGACACTGTACGATGCCCCCTCCACTGGATCTGCAAAAAAAAAAAAAGACGAACAGAGGAATTAATTCACGCCTTCCTCACCTTCTCTTTGCATATTCTTTCTTTCTTTTTTCACTTTGTGAATCCACTGCCGTGCTGGGATGAGCTCATCTGTTTGTCCAAGGGCCCTTCAGCTGCGCCACTCCTCACTATCACTTTATTTGTTTTGTCACGAAAGCAAATTTTTAGAAAATTGACACTTTCCGTAACGAGCATCTGTTTCCACCATCTGCGGCTATGCAAATCCCCACAATGAACATTCAGCCAGGGCCCAGGCAGACGACGCAATCCCGCAGCTCGGATGATGGCGCGGCGGGGCGGGGAGGGACATTTGAGGTGTGTTATGGGTGCGGGGGAGGGGTGGTTTCAGGTATTTACATGCTGTTGTTTCCCCCGCAGTTTAAGCAGACATATGTTAAATAAATGCTCAGCTAATTTGGAACAATTGACGAGCCGACTGCTGCGGTGGGGCTGCACGCCCTGTGCAACGCGCTTCTGTCTGGCACCCGGGTAAACGTCCTTATGTGGTGGGTCTGGCGGTGACGGAAGCGGATAAATAGCTCGGCGCTCTGATTGGAGAAGGCTGACTGTGCCTTTCAGTTGGAACTAGGCCTTTTTGATTTATGAGTGCGTTGTCGACATGCCACAAACCTGTTGGCTTCTGCAACAACTGACAGTGCGCTTAACCGGCAGGGAGAAATTAGACAATTATGGAATGCAGCATTTCCTCGATGGCGCTTTTATTGCCGTCGTTAAAAAAAACTACTGTATATCATGCATAATTTATGACTTTCAGATGCAGTGGCGTAAAAATCTGTCGGCTGCTAATGACTGTTACCGTCTATATTATCAACTCTCAGTCCCAAACCGCTAAGATTATGACTGTTTATTCCAAGCAAAATCTAAAATATACTAACGATTGTTTTCCATGCGCATATTGGATTCTATTTATCATTTGATGCCATGCCTCCGATGCTAAGGGTCAAACCGCGAGCGCTCCTCTTGCACAACACACTTAACATGAAAAGCTTTCTTCTGTCATTTCAATTCGATTCACTTTCCTAGAAATTCTGCCCCCCCCAAGAACTCCTAACCAAGGTTCCAAAAATTTGCATATGGAGGCCCTTCCTGCCTTTGTGCAGACCTGCTTTTTCGGTGTTGTGGCTGCAAAACACGTGGTCCTTTAGGGCTTCATTTAGCAAACCTATGATCTGAGCCGTGGAAATCCTTCCTGGAGGACATGAATGGGAACACGAGCAGCTGTCAGGGAGGCTGGATCTTCCCACCTCCCACCACAACTTGAGAGCCGTAGCCGCACACCAAAAAAGCCACTTGGGTCACAGTGCACCTGGAGAGGCGTGGAGCTGCTCACTGCTTCACGTCGTCAACATCATTGACAGTTATCAGTGGTTCTGTTTTCCTTCTATTGTCCTGAAAATCCATTTGTTAGGCGGGGACCAGAGGACATAGAATAAAACAGCCGAGGTAAGGGCACATCGGGCTCCCGTGACTGACTCAGAATGCACAGGACATAGTGACAGAAAGCTGTGACTCACTCAGCTCCACAGGGGAGTCATAAAGGGACAAATATCCTGCCGAGTCACACTGCAGATACCGAAACCTGACTTTTCTCCAGCTAGGAGAAAATCCAGCCTGGATTTTACGTTTTAGTTACATTTGTTCTGTCTCTCTGTCCAATTATTGACAGAAAAACCCCTGTGGAGTTGGTGAAGGCTTTTTTTTTTTTTTGCATAATTGAAAACCGCAATATTGTCACGTGATTCCATCCATCCTAGGGGTGGGTGATATATTTTTGAATGTGCTCGATGTATTGAGTCTTACATTTACATTTACAGCATTTATCAGACGCCCTTATCCAGAGCGACTTACAATCAGTAGTTACAGGGACAGTCCCCCCCTGGAGCAACTCAGGGTTAAGTGTCTTGCTCAGGGACACAATGGTAGTAAGTGGGATTCGAACCCGGGTCTTCTGGTTCATAGGCGAGTGTGTTACCCACTAGGCTACTACCACCCTAGTCTTGTTCCACACTTGACGTAGTAAATGGCTATATCTTGACCATTGAGGATAAAATCTAATGATATTGGTAAACAAACAGCATATACTTCACTTTCGAAGTTCGCTTCTCTGATCAAATCAGACACTTCACTCCTCCGCCCATCCATAAAAGTCACAAAATTCACAATTTTTCTTTGTGGTGTCACTGTAAAATGATAGGTTGGATTGAATTGCTACAATCAACTTGTAATCACTGCTATAATCAACCTCTTCTTCAACTTTGCGGGGGTTTGAGCTTCAGTGCCGTTTCTTTTGTTAATGCGTTAACAAAATTCAACTTTGACTATTTGTAACAAAAGTGTCTAGCAACATTTTTGACAAGAAATAGCTACTACTCGTCAATATTCTCTGCAGATTTGCCTGAGACCTCCATTTAGCTTGGCATTTGAAAAGGGGGAAAGGGAATGATCTGTAAATATATCAACTGACCAATCATAAACTTCTTGGTGGTGGAGGGCAATGGTTTGACAGCTTCACAGCATGCACAGTAATATGTATGGCATTTTAGAAAAGTACTGTGTATTAAAAAGTGGTAAATCACTTTTACGGCAATACGACGTGATAACGTAAGATATATGCAAATTAGCCTATGTTGTCATCTAGCATAAACAGCTACATTCTGATGGAGATTTTTGGCAAAACTTCAGAGGCTCGCAAAGTCCCTCTTTGCCACACCTCTCGCCACGTCGCTGGCCACTTTTTCCCACTGGCAGCTTTTTCTGGGCACAGCGAAAGATCGCTCTTCACGTGCGCACACTATTACAGCGGCGAGTAGTACATTTGTGAAGACAAGTGAAAACCCATACGATTACTAAGACATTAACTGGGGTCAGACGACTTGGTTCCATTAATTCATTATAGACATGTTTATACAGTTATTCAAAGAAAATTACAAGGTATCAAGATATATAACGTGTATAGTGATATAGTTTCAAAATATTATTTTTAGGCCACATTGCAATGGACTACACAATACTGTTTATATAGCCACATACAGCTAATCACATAACATGCAAAATGCGAAATGAGCAAGTAAATGTTACAAACAAGATTACAATATATGATCTCAATATGACCATATAATATATTTGATCTGTTTTATTGCATGCATGAAACATTCCAGGACACTGTACTCACCCCATTCACACCAATGGACAGTTTAGGTTTGTCAGTTCACCTAGCGTACATGCCTTTGGACTGTGGAAGGAAACCAGAGAACCCCAAGGAAACCTGTGCCAGCACAGGGAGGGTCTAAAGACAAGAACAAGAATAAATCTTGTCGCGTCCCGGTCTAGGGGTCAGGAAACATGACAACAAACGAGGGGAATGTGTGCGGTGGGAAGACACAGATACCAAGCCCAAGTGAAATATTGTGCTTTTATTTACAGTGAGCGGTGAACAACAAACCAAACCAAACGTGCTATACATAACACCACAACAACCCACAGGAGGACAACACACCATGAAAGGAGAGACAATACAATTACTCAACAAAAGCAACAACTAACCACACTAATCACTCTAACACACAACAAAGGCTTATCAGCAACTCTACAACAAAATCCCAAAACTCCAAACTCCAAACTCTCTCCTCCTCCTCCTCCTCCTTCACCTCCTCCTTCACCTTCACCTTCTCCTTCTCCTCCTCCTCCTCCTCCTCCAAAACAATGAGCCCCGAATGATGGCTGGAATGGTCCTTAAGTAGTTCTCTGTCCTGTGCGTTGATTGGCTGCCAGTTGACGAGGGAATTGGTCTCCACCCAGCAGACAGGATAAAAGAGAAACTCGCACAACACAGAGCACCCCAAGCCATTCTACGGCCTAAAGGACGCAACAATCTATAACAAAAACTCTCCCACATCAGTTCACGCCACACATCACAAGCAGTCCGTTAATCACAGGACGCTCCTACAACACCATGGAAAAACACAAGCGAAACACAGGCAGAGAACAACAAAAAAAAGACCAACAAACAAATTGACAACTTGCTTCATATACAGAGTGGTTTTGCCCACACCCAAGATCAAACTGAAGTAGATGAAGATGAAACATTGTGATACCACCACAGCTTTAGACATGTATGGTACAATCCGCGCCTGAGCCCAATGAGGTTTAAGAGACCTCACAATGTCATCAGCATCCCTGCTGCCAAGAAAAAAAATGAAATATCTTTATTGATCCGGACCAATCAAGCCAATTTAATGAACATTAAACACGAATAAGATCTATTGGTTTTCTAAACCTGGGTAAGGTGCCAAAGTCTATTCCAGCATTCAGAACCCTTTTAAATCAAACACACAATACAGATGGCAGAAAAAAACGGTTGTGTGTATAAAAACTGAGGAGAACAGAGTAAAAAAACTCTCTCTCTCTACACACAAAAACACTGTCAAACCACTCCAACTTGATGTTTCCTGGCAGAAAGAGGCATGGCACAATAGAGGTTAAAAGATGTTTCTAATTTATTAACACCAGTAGATTATTATTGCAGTTACATGTGAATATTGTATGTAAAATGGTACCAATGTTACAGAGAAAACCAAAATGAAAGACAGGAGGAAAAGACAGCCTAAACCAAGTTTTAGATACATCACCTAATCCAGGAGAAAAATGGGAGGAGAGAAAAACAGCTGAGAAAGAAAGAAAAAAGTCCCTTCCCCAGATCTTTATACACCTGGCCTACAGGAAGCTGTCTCAGACCAATCAGAACCTGTTGTTTCTGACGTCACGCCCCCGGTGCCTCCCATCTGGGGAAGACAAAGAGAGTAGGCGGTCCCGACGGCCGGCGCCTCACACGTTTGGCTCAGTGGAGGGCCGGCAAATGTTGCAATGCCGTTCGACAAAAACATGCAAAAACGGAGGTGTTGAATCTCCATGCACAACAAAGGCACAGAAATGTCATTCCTCAGCGACGTCCCATCTTACATGTGTAAAAACGTATCATAAATGAGATTCTATTGCAGATCCTACTGCAGAAAAGATAAACGAACATCCATCATGAATCTGTTGATCCATGGCCAATAAGGAGAAAGGATAATTAATTTAATGAGTTAAAACGTGTTCCCTATGGAGTCATGGTCAGCAGCACAGGCTCATCTCTTTAATCAGTGAAAAATGTGAGACAAGAAGGCTACTTATTACCATTCAGCAAGTTATTATTCATCATTTTAAATGTTTAAAGCATTTTATGAATACAGATTAGATTCCCTGCAAAACTCAAGCCAAGACACCTCCTGCACCACATGTAAGCGTTTTAATTTTTAGCATTTTTCCCCCGCTGTTCTCTCCCTCTCTGCTCCGGTGTGAAATGGCCGGCGTCACACAGGTCTCACTTTGTGTTTCTAATGATTAAACATTATTTTAACATTAAGCACTACGAACATCAGACACAGAAACCGCCCCAAGCAGCCGGCAGAGTTACCATTTTAGGACTATAATCACCCCTCCTATTTATGGCTGGGGAGATTTAAAGTAGTTACTGAGGTTAGACGGCAAAAAGGGGGAGATTAACTCCTGGCAATTAAACGGGAGAAAATCCTCAGCGCTGTTTATTATCCAGTCTTGTCTCAGGGCCTGGTGAAATATGCATGTTCTCTTATGAAATATTGAATGTACATCAAGGAAGCCTCAAGCCTCAGTTTTAAGGGAGGGATGGGAAAAGGGAAAAAAAAAAAAGAAAGGGCCGACCTTTTCAAGTGCTGAGGCCCAATATCCCCCTGTGCGTTATCAAAGTGGTGTAATTTCCTCCTGCCCATCACTCCTCTTTTCAGATATCGCTCTGCAGTTGCGGTTCGCATTTCTGCTCCGAGTCGTGACTGCTGTCTGAGAAATGGGCGAAACTCTCGAAACTGCGTCTCTGCCGTGTGCGTTATCTTTTGTTCATCGAGGTTTTTTTTTTTTTTTTTCACAAGAGCAGCCCTGATGGTGCGACAGAATCGGGAGGTGCTTCATACTCGGCAACAGGTGCCCAAAACAATCACTTCTCCAACGTCCCCGGTGTTCTGCGAGTGCAACAGATGGACCTGGGAAGACCTTGATTCACAGAGGTATCTTCTGCTGAGGCTGGTCAAGTCGGGATGAGCAGGATCTCTGTGCACTGCACGAACGACATGCTGTAAAAGTGTCATTTCACGGCCTCTCGTATGTTCAGACATGTGTTGGAGGAGCAGGTGAAGCTCTGGCTTGTTTGAACTACAAAGCTCGGAGGCAAAATAGGCAAAGCTGCGCATTACTGCCGTTTACACTAAAACCATACTGGAGGTGTCCCCGTGCCAGAGATTAACTTAATCTCATGTCATATTTTCAAACCCAAATCTAATCCTATCCGGATTTTTTTTTATCTGACTCCCAACTGATAATGCCCCCATAGGGCTCATGCTGCAAACCCAAATTCTTTCTGCACCCTTTCTTAATTTGCATTTAGATTCCGACATGCCACCGGCCCCAAACTCAGATCAGTGGCTGGCGCCGCGGTAGAACAAGCAGCTCATAAATTTTATCAGTGTGGGACGGAGAGGGTAATGACGAAGTTTCACCATGTTTTCTAGGGATTAATGGATAAATGCGACTTGGCGGCACTCAGGAAGCTTTCGTCCGGACCCCCAACTCCCTCCAGTCCACACCATCCTGGGTGAAAAATCCTATCACAGCCCCCCCCCCCCTAAAAAAAAACATCCTGTACTGGCCTCCTCCTCTGATTCACACTGACTGAATTCATCACCAGGCCATGAATCTACAAGAACAGATCGACTGTGGGAAGCAGAGGGCTATGTGAAATATACGTGTTATTTAATAATGGGGCCGTCCCCCCCTCCCAACCATTAATATTTACGTTCATCATGTTTTTAATGTGAAGAAGGTCCTTTAAGGTGTTAATAAAACACTTCCACCTACCACACTTTCAGTCTCAGGATGGATGGATGTTGGCCTTACACACACACATTCATTACACTGCCTGGCCATGGTGTCTTAACACAACACCTCCTCCACCCATCTTTCATTTGATTACAGAGGGCGGAGACACAGTATATGAGCTTCACTACTGAAGTATATTCAAATGTTGTATTAGCCTGAATATACTATAGATGACAAAACCTTTGTCAAGATCCGCTTAAAAACCCGTTTTAAAAAATCTTTTGGCGAGGGTGGGGTAATCTAGACTGTGAAAGTAAGATAACACCACTCGTACAGCTGTATTCAGGCTAATATTTTTTAATAAAGATCATTAGAACCTGTAACTAAACTATTGCTGTGCTAATACATACCTGGAAAGGGGTGTATGAAGGTTGTGGGTTTTCTGAAACAAAAAGTAAGTGCTGTTTGCATGGATTTGTGACCCAACAAAGCCAAAGTGATGTTGGCAAACGTGCTTCCTGTATAGAAAGGAAGGCACCCTGTGCATAGTGCCACATGGGCACAATTCATGACATCACAGTTCGTTGTCAAAGAACGCAAGCTCTTCTCAGAAGCTTTAGTGGAAGCGAGAAGAACCCATGACAGGCAGACAGGTGTGTGAGAGTGTGTACTGGGACAGGTCCACAAATGAAAGATGCTGTACACGTGAAAAGGAGGTGCAGACAATCGGCCCGGCAGCCGTCAAGCTCATTAGCACTTATGATTTAATCAGGCCGATCTCGCTTCGGCGAGGAGACAACAAGGCCGGGACGGGAGGGGGAGACGATGGCAGAGCTTCACAAAAACGGAATGAGAGGAAGATGGCAGTCTCCAATCTTATCCCGGCCTCGCCGTCTGACGTGTAGCAGCTGTTTCTCGAACGCGCGTCTCATTAGAGCTGCATCATCACACACACACACACACACACACACACACACCCGCACACAGTCTGGGGCGGCCCATCACTCCTGTCATACAGGCTGTCCTGTGTGTCTGTGAATTCACCATGGGTTTTCACTCACAATCCGACGCACACCGCTCTTCTTGTCTGCCTTGGGCTTTTGATATGTAGCAGTGCCTGCGAGACGGTGCTATGTTCGGTTTCGCCGGCTCGCAATTTATCTTGGGAAGCAAAGGCATATGCGTAGACACACCTCGTACTGTGGCTGACATCTCTCTCTCGCTCTCGCTCAACCGCCTGCACTTCTTTGTTCGCTCTTTCCCCGCTCTATCGTTCCCTCCCTCTGCCTGCGAGCACAGTACTGACGGAAATCGAGCGCGGAGGGGATTTTCACTCGTCGCTGCGGTGCTCTCAGTTTTCTCTCATTCACTCACCTGCAGGACCCCTTGCTCGGACTAAGCAAGTCGGCCTCAGGGCCCTATTTTGGCTGTGCAAACTTGCACCGTCTACTAGGGCATGACCATGTAATGTGAACGAGTGCATGTTTTTATGTGAGCGCGACCCTGGCGCACCACACAAAAAGGTGGGGCATTATCATTATAAAGCAATATTTATATATTTAAATAATAATAACAGCAGTTTGGGGAAGACTTAGTACTCAACCACTTACTCAACTCATCACGGCAACAGAACATGTGTCTGTGGCACCCAGGGAATCCACAAATATCCATAAAAGGGACACTTTGTCGCAGAATAAGAAAAACAGTAAACTGTGCAGATTTTTGTACAAGACAGAATGTCACTTTATAGCCGACTGGGACATTGTGGTGACAGAAGCTCTGGATGCTGGAATATCCCCACAGTGAAAACCAACTCAGCTGTTCATTTAATTTGATCAGGAAGGGACAAGTCACTGGGATTTATTTTACTTTACTCTGGGTCCACACCCAGAAGCTGGTTAGAGACACTTCTTATACTCTTTATTTTATAATTATATTATAGTTATCTGCATGCAGACTTCACAACTGAAAGATTTTAAAAGGCAACTGTGAAGTGATACACGGTCTCTGCATTTAACCCATCACCCTGAGTGAGCAGTGGGCAGCCATGAACAGTGTGTGGGGACGGTGCTTTGCTCAGTGGCACCTCAGTGGCACCTTGGCAGATCGGGATCCGAACCGGCAACCTTCTGATTAACTGCTAGGCCACCACTGCCACAACTAGGCATGTCAACTACTAAACATAACATGCTCCGCTGATCTATGTCAACCGAGGGACAATTCATATATTAATTATTTACACAACTGAGCGTTATGATTATCGTCACTGTAATACGCAAATTTTCTCTGGCGGCATCTTGTGGATAATATTTGTAACTACAGATCCATGGATAGACTGTGCATCACATTTAAATGTCCGCTTCTCCCTCATTTACATGAATCTCCCTCGCACGTCTCGACTTTTTGTGTGTTGCACAAAACCAAGATTAGGAATAGACCTATCGCATTCTATTATTCAAAATTGGTTTACTTGTAGTGAAAGGCGCTTGCACTGCACCTTGCGCCATAGTGAAAATATGGCAACCATGACAATACGGTAACCGTGACAACACTTGCTTCAGCTGTAACCAATGGTTTTAAAACAGCATTCAAACACACACACAAACACACACACTGGGATTAGGTACAGTTTATACACTTGCATGTTTTCACAGCTTCACACACTGCCATTTTGATGTTCGGTAAATTGATATCGCTGCCTGCTTCAGCTTTGATGAATGGTACCCAGGAATTTAGAGCCCGGAACGTCTAACGGCTTTGTGTGTCGGCTCCCATCAGCATTTTCAATGTGCTAAACCGGTGCCAGAGCTTGACTGTCACAGCAAGCTCAGTGGTTGACAGTCCGGCCTGGAGAGCAGAACAACATACTTGCCATATTTAACATTCCCCAGACTGTTTCAATCTGTTTCAATTAAGAATATATATGGTTTGGAGAGGGTTTAATAGGCAGTGCTTGTGTCCCACCCCTTTTTACCATCAGAGATGAATAACCATACACATGACATTACTGTTACTATATTACTGTTCTATTGGTATAGAAATATAACGTTTGAAAAAGATTTTGCCTCGGTCAACCAGAGCACAAAAGAGCACAGCAAGTAGGTAGCAGTACGGTTTATCTCGGTCCTTAGAGGGCTAATTTTCTTGCACTAAGTCCAAAAGAAGGGTTTTCTTGCCCACCGGCCCTTCACACTTCTCATGCAGTCCGGACGTACAAACTGGCCCTTGGATCAAAGTTTGCATTTTCAAGCCTTGGCGTCTTGTTTGCCTTCAATGCTGTTCATGAGTTCACCCCTCCCTGCACAATAAAAGAGCTCTATTGTATTTGTAAGTGCGACTATCCATCAGACGTCGCCAGCTCGGCTCATATTTTATCTGTCACATTCAGGGATAAATTTGACGTGAGTAAATGCAGAATGGTGTGTGTTTGCTGGGCATATGGCTGGAGTGTGCCAAGAGCTTCCTGGAATGGGAAGTGTGTGTGTGTGTGTGTGTGTGTGAGAGGGAGAGAAGGAATGAACGGACGAAATGGGGTCCTCCCATCTCTGAATAAAACATGGAGTGGTTTTAATAAGAATAAAAGCATTAACACACTGATTAAGCTTCTGTCTGGGTGCATTTATGGGATGCCTTTTAAGTCATTTTTGATTTACTTTCCGGACCAATTTCCCAGCCCGATCAGTATTCCTCTGAATTGATTTCTCTCCTAGTGCTGGTGCTTGGTTGTGTTATGGAGTCACAGGGAGAACAGGGGAGATGTGTACATTTTCAAATTAACATTTGTCAAGGTTCCCCTCTGTTGGACAAGCACCCAATTTCATTGGCAAATCTCCCGAAATCTCAAAAGTCGCAAAAGGAGAAGAAATTCCCTTTCTTCATATCGATTCCATTAGAGCTTCAGCTAATAATCTTTTAACTGGTGGTCACACACACCTCTTCGGGGCATTTCAGAAGGATGACACGGGCCACAGGAGGTAAGCACACTAGCGCGTGCCCTACCCTGTTGTAAAACATCTTCCGTTTGTAAAAACCCACTTATTTTCCTAATGGCCATTTAAAGGTGGACAGGAAGCAGGTGGTTACCTATAGTGTTTAACTGCTATTGCTTTTCCAATTACCATATGTCAAGATTTTAGCCAGGATGGTTAAAAGACTCCAAATCATGGAATTTCTCATGATAGACTGCTGTTCAGGGTTTCTGGCTTTTTCACGACCATGTAATAGATGGCAAGCCTCTAAACGGGCCCAGCAGTATGCAAAGCACTTTTATTTTGTACATAAGCCAAACATAAGCAAGTGTGCTTGACTAAAGCCTGGTTGGACCACATTCAGCTTACAGCATGCACTCTCCATGGCACATTTAAAAAACGCCACAACATTAATGCAACGCCACAACATTCACTGAATCCGTGAGTTGTATTGATTTCACAAGAATTTGTGTTAGGGACGGGAGTTTTGATCCCATCAACCGCATACAGCACATCCAAAAGATTCTCAATGGGGTTTAAGTCAAGACTCTGTGGTGGCCAAACCATGTGTGAAAATGATGTCTCATGCTCCCTGAATCATTCTTTCACACCAAGGGACTGTGTACTCCAATATGGTTGTGTAAGAAATTAGAAGGTGTTCAATGCACGTTGCCAGCCGAAACATATAAATTACTGCAGTAATTAACCTGTCAAAAGCTGTTGCTTATTTGCTCATTTAAATCCAGGGAGGTTTGTATTTTAGTATAATTATGTCTCACAAAGGGGATGCTGTGTTCAAGTAGCCAAGCTAGACAAGATGGTGTCACAACTGATATTTTCAGACCACATCACATCTCACAGTTACAGTACTATATTCTGAAATCAAGCCTAGTCTGTTCACCTAATGCCACACAATAAATGTTCTCTCATACACGTCAGACACAGATGAAATAATGAAACATTTTTCCTTATGATGCACACTGGCTATTAGACAAAACCTTGCAAATAAGTAGATGCAGATTTGAAATGTATTACAATATATCAGTATACAGTATACAGTATACAGTATATCAAGCCCAAGTCATGTCCTGTACATACAGCAGGAGAAATCATTCCGTTTTAATTTTACACAGTACACGATTGTACGCTACACATACACTACACTATTGTGCTACAGTTTTAGGCAACAGTGAAACTAATTAAAGGTATTTTGTCCTCTCTGTATTTTTGTATGACACTAGTTGCTGTTGAAAGAGAAAAAGTGAAAATACGTGTGTTATTAAGTTGTTGTGACACACGGCAAGCACAGCACACCTAGTGAGCAGTAGGCAGCCAAGGCGCCCGGGGAGCAGTGTCTGGGAATCCCCTCCTTTAAACAGTTACATAAAATTAATGTCATGGCTGCAAATAACCAAAGGCCAGTTCAGCTTGTTTTCAATTAAAGCCCCATGAAGTGGTGAAGGAGTAATCACATCAATGTTGCAGAGCTTTTAAAGGCAACAGAAAAAAAACTAATATTGGACTTGGGCAGGAAATGTTACTTTATCACAGCAGCAGATTTTTTCCCTCTCTCTTTATCAAAATTGCTTCCGACACTATTTGTGGTGTTTCACGAGCCCCCGCCCTCCTCAGCCTTGGTCTTCTGGCCGGCCACAGTCAACAGACCCATCAATGGCCCTCTCCCCTCCTGAAAGCAATTTCCTCGATCCCCGCAGCTCCATTGTAGAGTCTGAATAAACTGATTATTTAAAGCAATGCAAAAAGGATCATGGGGTGCCCAGTCACCCTCCCGCAGGCGAAGTGCTGCCCCCTGGCGCCCTCCCTCCCGGTGCCCGTCAGTGCCGCAACACAATCTAATCAAAGCGCTCCCACTGGTCCAGGAATTGCCGCGGCGACCTGATTGACCACGGCCCCGGACGCTTGTTCTCTGACTGGGCCCCTTCCGCTCCGGTGCGCCGTGCATTTCTCCCACGGACGGAAACGGCATTGGGCGATGCGGCACAGCCTCTTGTAGTTGTTACCGTCTTGCCAGCGTCCCTGCGGTGAATTCTTCCTGCCTGTTTTTCTTATTTATTTATTTGCTGGCCCAAGGCGGAAGCGTACAGCAATAGCGTCTGCCCGAGGAGGACAGGTTCCCCCTTTGAGTCTAGAATGCTTTTAAGTTTCCTTGCTTCCAGGTAATTGTTCTTGCCACAGTCCCCTCGGGCCCTTTGGGGGTACAAACCTTCATTAAAAAGAAAACAACATTTAATGCATGGGTGCATTTAATATACAGCTACAAGTCTTGTGTATTTTCTTAATATCTGATTATATACTCCAGATCAAGAAAGGAAATACATTTTAGGTTAAATGTAGTTTAACTACAGTTTAGCAAACAATGTCAATCCAGTAATTCTTACCGGAAGGTGCGCTGTGTTTTCAACCGCTGTTTCGTGCCATAAAACTGTCATTTCTCCATTTTATATTGCTGCATTCATTTCGAGGACACAGTGAAATGCTAGAATGGGTAGAATACACAAATGTAAGGGTCGCAATAAATCATGCAACTTTTCCTTAACCGGAAAGGGGAAGGAATGTCACCAAATCGCTGGAGTGTATTTAATGCGCGGCAAGGTGAGTTTCCCCTTAAAGGATGTCCCGTTCTTTCTGAAATATGAGAAATACCCCCCACTGAAGCAGCTTCCTCCTTTATATCAGGGTATATCAAATGGCCGCATGACACATTAACGGCGGTAATTGGGGCCATTCTGTTTGACCTGGCATGAGAGGAATTCTTCACTGCTAAAGTGGTGGTGAAAACAGTGATGGTAAGGTTGTGTGTGTGACAGGCCAACACACAAAAAGGGCTTAGGAAGAAGCACCTCCATTGCTGAGGGTCCAAAAGTGGAGCTTTCTACTGGAGCAGTGGTTGGCCTAGTGGTTAAGGAAGCAGCCTCGTAATCAGAAGGTTGCCGGTTTGAATCCTGATCCCCACACACACACTGCTCCCCGGGCGCCTGTCATGGCTGCCCACTGCTCACCAAGGGTGACGGTTAAAAGCAGAGGACACATTTCATTGTGTCACTGTGTGCTGCAGTGCATCACTTCACTTTCACTTTTTTTTTTTCTATAAACAACGGCCAGGCCTGGAAATAAGAGAAATCCACACATACCAGTCACCTCGACTGGAGACTGAAGCATGTTTAATTGCTTCTCTGTGGTCACACATTCTGCTCCGCTAATCTAATGTTCCCTCATCTTGCACGATTCTTTGACAGCACGATTCTTTGACAGCACGCATCAGCGCGAAGAGACAGGGCTGTGCTGCAGCACATTTAAACGTGTCAACACGACTGTCACAGTAATCCGTCATTAAAACACAGGGAGACAAGTGTGATGAGTGAGATGACGCACTTCAGAATGGTAAACACAATTTACACTGAAGAACTGTTGCCTAGTGATATTTTATCATTATTCCCGAGTTATCTAGTAGGATTTGGAAATATTACAGGAGTTCTGATGGATATATGGTCGGTTCAAATCCCGAGCTGCCAAAGTGCCACTGAGCAAAGTACTGTCCCCACACGCTGCTCCCCGGGGCCTTTCATGGTTGCCCACGGCTCACCAAAGGTGATGGGTAAAAAGCAGAGGACTGTGTACTGTGCTGCAGTAACAATCACTTCACTTTCAAATGCAACAAATATTGTGCCGCTGTTCTTTTTTTTTTTATCATACTGTTTCTGGTGTCCAAGTCACGGAAGGTTGATTAACACCCAAAAAAACAAGATACGTTTTTTTTTTTTTATCCATATCGCCCAGCTCTATGACCTATTGACATTACCAGTAATCTTTTTTAATGGCACCATTGGGATTAACAGATTATGTGGGACTTTGCCTCATTATAAAGCAACCTGTGGCAATTTCAAAACTTCAAGGAAAAAAAGCATTAATTCCTTGAACAAAACAAATGTTCAGAAGCTGAATGAGGCTCCCTCAACAGAGGCATGAGGCATCTTGACTGGCTAATTGGTTAATGGCTCATCTTGGGTTTTTTCACGACAATACGTGCTTGGTGAACTATATTTCAAATCCACTCTTGCACGCTTAGCACATCTTGCAGAGTCCTGCACACAAACACACAAATATCCACTTTTATGGATGACCAAAAAAAAAAACTTTACCTTAAAAAGCTTCTACCCCTATAGCAATGGAAGGCACTGAATTCCTTTGTTGCCTCACTTTAATTGCTCACTGCTTTTTTGTGCAATATTGCTGCTACTTTGCATTTTCCATAATCTAACTCCACGACTCTTTGCGTTGCAATGTTACGTTGCTCTTTACGTTAACTGTTTTATTACATTATGTACATATTTGCATTGTATGGTGAATACTGTTTATTTATTGTAAAAGTTACACTGTTAGATAGTAGGTTATTGTGGCACTGTGTTAACAGGATAGTGAGTGAGTGTTAAGCGTTATACTATTTTAACTGTATACACTGCACTCTGTACATATGACAATAAAGCCCTGAATTTAAATTTGAACTATAGCATAAACAATAAGGCACTATAAATAGAATAAATGGATGTGGACGTGGAGGATGAAAACAGATGAAAGAGTACGCTGGAAAGTGCTGGATTGAAATAGAAGCTTGATTTCTAATGGCGACTCACTCACCTCCTGATTGTTTAGGATTTTACTCAAGCCAGCAAAACAGTCTGGATAGCCATGCCGCTGGAGTGTGTGTTCACCATATTTACGAACGAGCCGTAAATGAAATACCATTTGTTGGCGCTGCACATTGCACTGTGTGTATAACAGGACAATCCTCACAAGAGCCAGACCGGTGCAAAGTGGCTAATGCAATTTTATAAAATAAAGCAAACACTTCAAATGATAATCTGATTTATGATGAAGGCACAAATAGTAACTAAATGTAAAGAATTTGAGATAAAATTAGCATTTAGTACAGCTGTAGAACAAGTCAGTGCAACAGTTATTTTTAATGGTTAAAGTACGCTTTTTAAATTGAAAAGAAAGAAAATTATCCAAACTTTAATCATGACCTGAATTAAACTTTGGAAACCAACAGGCTTAAAAAAAAAACAGACAAGTTAATTTGCACCATAAATTTAGTTTAGATTTTCTAATCAATACTGGATTTTTTTTTTTTTGTAAGGTTTTTTTCCCCTCCATACACAGATGACGTTCCCTGGTGTAAAGCTCAGTTGCAGCTTGTGAGGCTGTGCTGCTATGCAACCATGACTGAGGAAGGACTGCAGCACGTCCGAGGCTCAGATGTCCTTGAATTCGTCCCCGTCGTCTGTTCTCTTGTGCTGAACCTTTGAGCAGTGGTGGCCTGGCGCTAAGGAAGCGTACTTGTAATCAATAATTCAAAGTAAAGGTATTCTGAAGTGAAACATACTTTCATTAAATGAATTAGAGTTCCTGTGGAGTAAAAGTCAGATGACTGGTCTGTCCGGCTTGCCCTACTCAGTCTAAACATGGGGCTTCTTTTCGTGGCCCAACAAACAAACAAAGACCAGCTGAGTTGAAGGAATGTCAGAAGAGGAACTTTTAAAGATCATAAGCTCAGATAGGGTTAGGTTAAGGCCACAGTCAAGCAGATGGTTTACAAAAGAAGAAAAAAATGGGGGCATCTTGCTAAGATCAGTACAAGGACATGCTGTAGAATCCCGGTGTAACAGCTTGTAGGCTGTAGGTGTCTCTTGCACCCAATAGCTGATACGTCCAGGAAAACGTTCAGAGAAAACCAGTGAACGACCATAGTGTTGTGGTAAATCACTGCTCTTTTATTTAAATAAAAGAATATAAATAGTTTGGTTTGTACAAAAGAGCTGAAACTTATTCTAGTTGGGCTCTGCAGGGTCACCAACGGCTGATTTCCAGGTCTGAGACCTCTTTGGCCATATTCGGATTCAGTCGTTTTCTCTCCATTATAGGTGTGTGTGTGTGTGTGTGTGTGTGTGTGTGTGTGTGTGTGTGTGTGTGTGTGTGTGTGTTGCTGCTTACATTCAAGTAACAAGTATGGCATCAGTTAATATGTTAATGTTATATAATAATAATGTTTCAGATTAGGTTTACTTTAGTATTGAAGATCTATATGTTTATTTACTTTGTCTGCTGGTGTTCATCATTAAGTCCACATAAATTGTAGCTAGCTTGACTTTTGACTTTCATCTGAACTTGGTGTTTTTTTTTTTTTTGGGCTGCCTTTTCCATGTCACAAGAGGGTCTTTAAAATAATGGTGGTATCTGGGATGAACATGTCCCAGTACAATCCTCGAATAATTCAGTTCATTTTCTTTATCATTAAAGATATTTTTAACACCTCCACCTGGTTGAGTTCCAAAGTCACAGGGTTACAGGCTCATGGCACATTCCGATCAAAATGCTTCTAGTGCCATCCAGTGGCCGTGAACCATAATGCACCCACGCAAAATCCACTTTAAAGTACAGTACAGGCCAAACGTTTAGACACACCTTCTCATTCAATGTATTTTCTTTATTTTCATGACCATTTAGATTGGTAGATTCTCAATGAAGGCATCAAAACTATGAATGAACACATGTGGAGTTATGTACTTAACAAAAAGTGGAGACCTGGCCTCCACAGTCACCGGACCTGAACCCAGTCGAGATGGTTTGGGGTGAGCTGGACCGCAGAGTGAAGGCAAAGGGGCAAAGAAGTGCTTGAAGAAGAATGCCAAGAGTGTGCAAAGCAGTAATCAGAGCAAAGTAGTTTTGAGGAAACTAGAATATAAAACATGTTTTCAGTTATTTACCCTTTTTTTGTTAAGTACATAACTCCACATGTGTTCATTCATTGTTTTGATGCCTTCAGTGAAAATCTACCAACGTAAATGGACATGAAAAAAAAAAAAAAACATTGAATGAGAAGGTGTGTCCAAACTTTTGGCCTGCACTGTATATTCTTTTCCAACATCACTTTGCTGCTTGGGCAATGAAGATCATTCACTATTCATTCTGTTCACTCATTTCACCAACAACAAAAAAAACTTGCAAGAGCAAGTTGTGCTTTATTGACAAAAGACTGTAGAGTTTTAAAGTAGTGCTTATAAGATGCAAAAAAAAAAAAATCCACTAATAATCAAAATTTACAGACAAGGTGAAGAGACAAAGCATCGTTTCGGGCGTAAGACAGTTCCTCATTGCTTTAAGTAGAGAGTTATACTGTAGTGCATGCCAGTAGTGACAACTTTCCCATGCCCATGACCAAACTATCAAAAATGAGTAAGTATACAGCAAGTAAGCTTTCACATCATACCATGAGAGATGACTAGAAGATGAAAAAGGACAAGTACCTTTAGCCATGAGGCCAAACACATTTCTGTAAAGCATAACAGAGTAACCACTGAAGGCAGAAGTGTAGGATGACTGTTAGGATACTTTCATTTGTTATAATACTTAGTTACTTATTTGGCCATAAGCAGTTGAATGACCTTCTACTTTAGAATCAGCAAAGTCACAGAAACATTCCATTTTAATCAACTTCACTGAAGTCAAAAAGCGGCAAGAGACAGATGAAGACATTTTAACAATGCAGTGATTACTGAAAGTTTGTGACGTGACTGGCATGTAACTAAAGAAAACAATATACAATTGCCCTTATATTGTTTTATGGATTACCGCATGGCCCAAACCTCAAGAGTTAAACAGATTCGGAAAGTTTTGCTTCCGCTGCAGCAGTTCACCATTCAAGCACACCATTATTTACACAGAAATATTCACATAGTTTGTGTTCTTCATCACCCCACCCAAAAAAAAAAAAAAGAAAATGTGCAACAAAGGCTCACAGTGGAAGGAAAGTAAGGCCATGGCATGGAGCTTAGTTTCATCTAAATATTCTAGCACCGCGTGCCATTAAAATGCAGTGGCCTTCGGTTGCAAAAGTGGAGTGGCCCAAAAGACTCATATATCAGGCACCTGTGCAGCTTCATTGTAAAACCATCATGTTTGTTTGAACGCTAAATGGGGTGTATGGAGACCAAGGACAAGAACACCTACACGAAGAGACAGTGAGGAATTCTTAAAGAGAGTCTACTTCAGTTCAAGTTTCGATATGTCCATGGCTAAATCCTTTAATTGTTTTTTTCCCAGGATCAATGATCACTCAAAATATGTAGTCATTGGTCATCTTGAGGGAGGGCATGGCTTCGTTAACGTTCTGGTCAAGTCGCTGGTACTCCACGCCACGTGAGCACAGTCCGTCTCTCCAGCGACGGCTTGAGGCCAACAGGAAGATCTGACAGGAAAGAAGAAGAAGAACGGCACACCAAAACATTAGCCTGGAATCATTAAACCTCCCACAAGCTTTGGTCCAACACTCTGACCAAATCAATAGGATAATTTCCCTAATGTACCTATAAATTAAAACAAGAACCGTTTATAAAGTGAAGTGATTGTCACATGTGATACACAGCAGCACAGCTCACGGTGCACACAGTGAAATTTGTCCTCTGCATTTAACCCATCACCCTGAGTGAGCAGTGGGCAGCCATGACAGGTGCCTGGGGAGCAGTGTGTGGGGACGGTGCTTTGCTCAGTGGCACCTCGACAGATCGGGATTCGAACCGAAAAACCTTCTGATTATGGGGCCGCTTCCTTAACCGCTAGGCCACAAATAAGCATATTTGAAATACAGTTATGAAACACAGTTTTCATAACTCATCTTAATCAAGATCAGACAAAAAGCCAGCAATGGCTGTGACATTAGCACATTAGGCAAGAGCTAACTAAGAAGCCAGCCCATCTAGAGTGGCAGTGGCACTCACCTAAGAGGGGGACTGTCCCTGTAACAACTGACTGGAAGTCAAACTGGGGATAAGGGCTTCTGCTAAATGCTGTAAATGTTCTTGCTTTGTGTAAAGTATTTGCAAAAGGCCAGAAGACAATGTTGTACCTTTCTTTTGTTGTGGTAGGTGATGTACACAATGGCCACCAGGAAGGCGATGATAACCAGATGGAAGAAAAAGTGTGTGTCCTCCTCATCTGGTGCAGTGTACATGGGGCTGTCCAAGTGTGGATCAAACTTCTTTAACTCCGGTTCTAGAGCAAACAAGATGATTGTCATTGTCACTTTTCATGGAACAACGAAATTTAAGGAGCTGTCGCCTCACTGCTGCATATAGTTAAAGGCAGGAATAGAATAATAAACAGATAGAAGAGTATTACACATTATATACAATTACACTGGTGAATAAATACGAAAAACACCTAAATATTCTGTAGTATGCAGATGTTTCCTTGACTCGTGAGGAAATAACTTTTACCAAACGTCTGGAAGTGGTTCTGACTATTACTGATTTTGTATTTTCATCTAGTATTTTGTAATAGATATCCTTATTACACCCTGATGCTGTGTATCAGAAGACTATAACTAGTTTCGCCAACCCCTACTTTGCAGACATGTGCAAGAATCCTGTTGATTCCATGCAATGTTAATTTGTTAGACCCTCAGAGTAGAACTGGTCTGACCAGTCTGCCAAAGACAATTCTTGGAATGTGACTGGCTGAGCTGGTTTGATGAGCTAGCTGCCATGTCGTCGCCACCCACCTCAATTATTGGGTATTCAAGACACCATGAAGGCTCTAGTCTATTCAAACCTCCACCTTCCAAATGCCCTAGCAGCACCTTCAAAGGTACTGGAATGTCAAAATGTTAAATGGTCCAACCCCAGATAAAAGATACCCATATATATATGTGTGTGTGTGTGTGTGTGTGTGTGTGTGTGTGTGTGTGTGTGTGTGTGTATATATATATATATATATATATATATATATATATATCTCCTATATGTAAAATAAAGTAAAAGAGCAATGTTTGGGAAATACAAACCTGGACCTTCAAGGTTTGATTCCTGATCTCTGGAGGGCATAAGTAAGGTGTTCTCAGCATCACCATCATCCTCATCTTCATCTACACCAAAGGTCAGAGGGTTGTTCTCAGGGTCTTCATCCATCTCGTCATCCATGTCGTTGTCAAATTCAGCTTCTTCCTCATTAGTTAAATCTTCACCAGGGCCCTCAGGAATGTTTTCTTCTAAATCCTCAGCAGGATCTTCCTCGGTCAGATTTTCAGGTTCTTCAACAGGTTTTGTAATAGCGCTCTCATTGGGCTTCTCTTCAGCCGCTTCCTCGGGCTTCTCTTCAGCCGCTTCCTCGGGCTTCTCTTCAGCCGCTTCCTCTAGGATCTCTTTAGCCACTTCCTTGGGATTCTGAGGAATTGCTTCCTCGGGATCCTTTTCAGCCGCTTCCTCGGGATTCTTTTCCGCCAATTCCTCGGGATTCTTTTCCGCCAATTCCTCGGGATTCTTTTCCGCCAATTCCTCGGGATTCTTTTCCGCCAATTCCTCGGGATTCTTTTCCGCCAATTCCTCGGGATTCTTTTCCGCCAATTCCTCGGGATTCTTTTCCGCCAATTCCTCGGGACTCTCTGGAGCCAATTCCTCGGGACTCTCTGGAGCCAATTCCTCGGGACTCTCTGGAGCCAATTCCTCGGGACTCTCTGGAGCCAATTCTTGGGACTCTCTGGAGCCAAGTCCTTGGGACTCTCTGGAGCCAAGTCCTTGGGACTCTCTGGAGCCAGGTCCTTGGGACTCTCTGGAGCCAGGTCCTTGGGACTCTCTGGAGCCAGGTCCTTGGGACTCTCTGGAGCCAGGTCCTTGGGACTCTCTGGAGCCAGGTCCTGGGGACTCTCTGGAGCCAGGTCCTGGGGACTCTCTGGAGCCAGGTCCTGGGGACTCTCTGGAGCCAGGTCCTTGGGACTCTCTGGAGCCAGGTCCTTGGGACTCTCTGGAGCCAGGTCCTTGGGACTCTCTGGAGCCAGGTCCTTGGGACTCTCTGGAGCCAGGTCCTTGGGACTCTCTGGAGCCAGGTCCTTGGGACTCTCTGGAGCCAGGTCCTTGGGACTCTCTGGAGCCAGGTCCTTGGGACTCTCTAGTACTACTTCAGCTTTGTTCACAGAAGTGTCTTTCTCATGAGCAGTCATTTTAGAATCTGACTCCAATCCTGGGGCCTCATGCACTACCTCAGAGGTTTTGGGGGAATTGTCTGGATCTTCTTGAACATGGGTGTATGATGCAGTATGTGTTGTACCGTCATCCTGCTTTTTGCCGTCTGATGTTGCAGATGGATCTGAATGTGGGATACAAAGGAAGAAAAATCAAGGAGTTACTCAAGGAGAAAAAAACACTAATAATGTGAAATGTTTTCTTTTAAATTGGTCTTAGTGATCCCCTAATACTGTATCTGAAGTCTACTTCCAAAATTAAACCTTGGTGCAAAAATACAGCCACTATGAGCCAGTCCCACAACAAGATTTCCCCAGTACGTTTCGGTATCTATACCTTTAAATGCTAATGAGGAGGAGAGAGGCGGGACAAGGAGAGAAGCAACATTATTAACCAACCAATGTTTGTGTAGACGGTTGTGTCTAGCCACTGCAGGATCATAGACATGCTATGAGAACTCGTATTAATGTTAATGATGCAACTGAGCCACCAACAAGGTAGTTACAACTAGGGCTGCAACAACGAATCGATTGAATCGATAAAAATCGATTACTAAAAGAGTTGGCAACGAATTTCCTAATCGATTCGTTATGTCACGCAACGCGGAGACCTTTTATTATAAAAAAAAAAAAAAAAAAACTTTATTTGAGCGCGGAGTGAACACACTCGGTCTCTCTCGCGCACAGATGCTAGCAGAGTTTGGCGCCTCATAGAGAGCGCGGAGCAAAAAAAAAAAAAAACGAGCGGAGGTAGAGGACAGATACATGGCGGAGGCAGAGAAATCTGCGTGAAAATATGCAAAAGCGACATGGCACGGCACGGGAGCACCACGGCAATGATCCAGCACCTGAAACGCGTGTTTGATGAGGAGGAAGGGAGTTCAGCAGCAGGGGAAGTCACTACACAATCCTACTTTTGTTCCGTTTTGAAGTGAGGAAATGTAATGTTCCTGGTGCTGGTATTTAACTCACCGCGGAGGAGAACTAGACGGGGACTTACAGCGCCCCCTACAGGTGTGGAGGGGGGATGAAACAGCGTTCGGACTGTTCTCTGTGTCTCCTCGTGGTCAACTTGCCTATTGTGTCCCTGAGCAAGACACTTAACCCTAAGTTGCGCCAGGGGGACTGTCCCTGTAACTACTGATTGTAAGTTGCTCTGGATAAGGGCGTCTGATAAATGCTGTAAATGTAAATGTTTACCCGTCATCCAGCTTGACAGGCATGACAAGTTAGCGTTAGCGCGTTAATAACAGTAGTAAAGCAGGGGTGCTATAGTTACTTTGCATTAAAAGACTAAAGACATGTTTTTATTCACTTTTTTTTGGACCATTCACTTTTCAACCTGTTGTCATGTATAGCTACACAGCAAAAAAAGCTTTTCTTACCTAGTAATTTTGTCTCGTTTCCGGTCCAAATATCTAAGTCTTAAATCAAGATTACTACACAAGAAAAATGGCATGAGAAAATTAAGTGATGCTTAAAACTTAATCACTTAATTTTGAGATGTTTTATCAGAAAACAAGACATCATTTCTTATGCTATTTCATGTGTCTAGTAAATGTATCTTGATTTAAGATTTTTTAGAGATTTGGACTGAAATCAGGACAAAACTACCAAGTTAGAAAAGCATTTTTTGCAGTGTGTGTGTGTGTGTGTGAGTGTGAGAGTTTGTGAGTGTGTGCATCTGCAGTGTAGTGTAGAGAACAAGTTCTGACATTCAAACAAATCCTGTTAAATTTTCTGATTTGTATTGTTCTTTATTTTTTTATAAATTATTTATCGTTCTGGCAGCTCAGGTGGCACTTTATTTTTTTTTTGAAAAGTCTATATTTGGCAGATGTAAAGCATACATATGTATGTTTTTTGTGTTAGTCAATTCTTATTTTATTTTATTATTATTATAACAGCTCAAGGAGCAACATGTTTGTGAACTTTCTAAAGATTTTGGTTCTGTTTTTGAATAATGGGTTGGAAATTAATGCTTTTCTTTTCTTTCTTTTTTTTAAATCCGATTCTACGATTAATAAAAAAATCGACAGATTAATCGATTATTATAATAATCGTTAGTTGCAGCCCTAGTTACAACAGCCATAGTATTGTAGCAGAGAGGCCACTGGCAACTACTCAAATTATCTGACTATGTTGCTATGTGACTTGCATCCCATGGGCCAGCTGGTATCAACGGCGACATTCAAATTTAGTCAGCCACTCCATTTAAAAACCACTCCCAACATTTTTCCACTGAGCCTCGGTGAAGGCACGCATTACGATGAAAGAGAGACTCAGAGCCCAGGTTCAAAAGAGCCATTCATTCTTCAGGCCGCCCTTCCAAACAAGCTGCTGAGTGAAGGTGAACAGCACCCAGCCCTGTTTCAGGAAATCACCCGAGAATCTCAGATTCCAAGAGAGGAATGAGAAATATGATCAGATTTCACTGGCCACGTCTCTGGGTACCAAACCAATCACTCAGAGCAAACATTACAACATGCCGTGGCTGCTTATGTACATAAGGAACAGGAGATCCTCCGCTGGATGTTGATTTCACAATGAGACATGGCCACTGTCACAAGTTCAAACTGAGAGGAGACAGAGTTTTACAATTCTACAAACAGGCAACAGGACATTACCAACTAAACAAAGGAAAAAATAAGCCTGACTTGAACTACAGAATCAGGGCGCTGTTATAACGTTATTAAAATCTTTCTAATGATATTTTTCATACATTTACATGTCCACGTTTACTCCACTTTTTCAGAAGAGCCTAGCATGAAGTTCGAAAAGATGCCGGCGCTTTCGACTTCCAACAGAAGAAATAAGCATTTTACCGAAAGAGTTAGCCGCCAGATTAAATTTGCCAAACCTATTTAGTTACCTATTTAGTCCTATTTAGTTGCCTGACATGACTTACACGCACCTGCGTATAAGGTAAAACGACATAAATGTGTCATTTAGCATCAGTGCTAGCAATCTCTGACCTAATCGCGGGCCGCTCGTTCGGACTCGGAAAGCTCGACCTCAAAGATCTTTCACACTTCAAATAGAAAACATTCTACGACATACCACTGCCCGGAGGATTAATGGAGGCCGAATCAGAACCGCTGGACATTAAATTGACATAGACGATAAGAAGAAGTACTCTGACAACTGTCAGCGTACGTCCCTTCTTCCACACGGCCGCCATCTTGAAAGACTGGCGCTGGGGGGCGTGGCTCGGTCGGATATAGTCGCCAGCAGCAATGGCGTGGGCCCAAGCACCAAATTCACCACTGTGAACTACAGTGGCTTATTGCTTGAATGGGCCATCTGTATCTTCTATATCAAACCTTTTTTAAAATATATTTATATTGTGCAAATGTGCTTCAAATTTAAATATGTTTGTATATAGCCGTTGGAATAGATCCACTGTATTGTTATATTATTAATACATTGTGCAATTAAACTTTGTGAAATTTTAATTGTGTAGTCAACACAAATTTTTATTTTTTGTTGTCAACGAATCCTAACTTTCCCTTTCTTATTACTGCAAGATTGTGAACTGTTTAAACCAGTTAACCAGTTAAAATGTCATTATTGAGTGTAGTCAAAGTCACATAGGTCACTTTGAGGTATACTTAAACACACCGAATAAACATTACGGGTCAGTTTCCCATCCACTTATTCATTCTAGTTCTACACTAAAAGCATTTTTAAAGACTTCTTTTGGTCTAGGACAAGGCTTAATCCATGAACAGGAAACAGACATGTTATTTCATGTTCATGAATTAAGCCTAGTCCTAGACGAGGGGTCGGCAGCTTGCAGCTCTTTCATTCTTACACCCTCACAATTTATTTTCCAAAGCCAGAGGGAGCCGTACCCTTTATTATATGTATTCAATGAAATCTCTTCAATGAAATTTTCTATTAAAAAATGCTTAGTCTAAGACTAGGCTTAATCTGTGAATGGGAAAAAAACTATATGTTAATACAGCAAATTTATGTAACCCATTACAATATTCACTTTGTGTTGGAAATAATTATACATATTTGCGTAGCTAAACTATGTGCTACGTGTGATTTATAAATAAAATGGTTTGGAAATGGATAAACTGCTGAAATCTGCAGCCATTATTGAAGACGTGTTACTCATATATGTTGCATAAAAGATGTACCTTCTCAATTTGCAATTAAATGTATGCTCAACAAAAACAATGGCGTGAAAAGACACAAAGAAGGTTCAGTAATTTATTAGACTTGGGGAGTAACAATACTGTCAAGTACACCATGTTCTCAGCCTAGTCAGTCAAAATCGGAAGACTACATTTCCTATTAAAATGTACTCATTTCACCCCCAAAAACTTGGCGTGTGTGCAGGACAGTTTTGCTATATTTAATTTCCAGCGGCACTTGACAGTTCTTGAAGAGACTTTGCCTTAGATTTCACAAGCAGGCCCACATGTATAAGAACACTGGTAAAATTACATTTCTTTCACATAACAAAATGAGTCACATACATATCACAAAGATGTGTGAGACAAAAAAAAAAAAAAAAAAAAACACCACCAAATGAGTAACAAAGTTATGGTGATTACCTACTGCTGCATAAGTGAAGGGACAACTAAACAGACCGTTCACAAAAAAGGACATGACACAAACATAATCCCTTTTCCCTGGAGGTTTTATTTTGTTTAAAAATCCTCCAAGTGCAGGAACATTACTGCTGAAATGTACCCATCAGTTAGCAGTGATGTCTGTAAGATACTACAGTCCCACCACATGGGCAGGAAAATTGCATGAAAAAAAAAAAAAAAAAAAAAAACACAAATGTATTTTTTTTTTTTCTCCAAATATCAAAATTAAATAAGACAATTGTAGTGAAATTTATGTATTCTGAATAATCTTAAGCATTTTCTATATACTTTGATTTTGTGCAGATTATAATTTAAACTACAGATTTTCCCTTTCAAAAAGTGAGTCTTAAATTCCAGTGCAACACATCATGTGTCCTTAAGCAATGATGGTTCAACTGTTCCGCTGTGTGATTTGACAGTTTAACAACTTGTCCCATCCAGAGCACATCTAAGAGAAACACAAGGTTGTGAGGGTAGCTATTCAGTAACATATCGTTCAGGTGTGTGGGCACAATCTATGCCTCAAACTCAAGGCCTAGACCCAGTTTGTGGCCGCCTGCATTGATGTTTTTGCCATCCAGCAGGGCTGATAATGTCAGTTTTATTCCTGCCATTGGGGGGAAGAAAAGAAAAAACAGCTTAGTCAAACTTAGTTAATAAGTGAAGTCAAATGAACTTGACCTTAATGTCTATTCAGACATTCCATTTCATTACTCTACACCAAAACAAACAAAAACAAACATATGGCAACATACAGTACAGTTCCGTTCTCACCTTGCTTCAGTGTTTGGGTGTATCCAAGCCCAACAAGGCTGGAGTTGTTCACTTTGGCCTAAAAAGGCAAACGAAACAAATAAAATAACCTTAACTTATCTAGAACTTGCAACATAACTGTGTTACATGGGTCAGTATAGTGTAATTAAAACCATAAAATTACATTAACAGACTGCTTCTTGACCAACTGAAGCTCAAAGATTAGTCCATGGACTGACCGCTTGTAAAGAGGTGACTTACCGAGAAGGAAGCATCAGGATCAATCTGATACTTAGCAGCAATGCCAAAGCGGGTGTTGCTATTCCCAGCAGTCCATGCAAGGTTCACTGCTGTCTCCAGTTGGTCGTTCACTTTCTGGTAGATGGACCCTCCAAACTCTGTGCCATCATTACTGTGAAACAAACAAGCAGCAGCATTAAATATTTATTTTTGAAGTAAATTTAAAATAATCTTCATAATGCAGAGAGATTAACAGGAATTTAAACTCATTTGACAATTTTCAGTTGATCTTTGGAAAGAAGAAAATAATTCCACAACAACCCAGCAGGGAATAATTGTCATGAGCTTACCCTCTCCTCTCTAAAGTCCCTGGCAAATCCCATCACCTTAGAATAATCGACCACACAAATAACTGAGTCTGACCAACAGGTCCCACACACAGCAGGCCAAAAATAAAGGACAGTGTTTATAGTTCTGTCCAGTCTGGCCACTTCAGATTCACGCATTAGTCTGTCTCCTCAAGATAAAGCCGGTTAGCCATTCTTAATGGCACTCAGCAGCCAACACATGCCTTGTAAACGCTACGGTACGAGTCAGACAGATTCTGTGCTGGACTAATAAAGATCCTCCACTTATCATGAAAACTGCATTACTAGAATGTATAAGACTTGGGCAATGAACTTACACGTTCGTGTGAAGCTGGAATTCATCGGTCTTGTACCCAACAGCAAAGTTGCTCTGGGTGACTCTGTTCTTGCCAGCCTCAAAGGTCGTCTGATAGCCAGCCAGCCAACCCTCATAGCTGACCACCACAGCACCATGTACAGCCGTACCATTGATGTCATAATCCACATCGCATCCCAGGTTAATGTGCTCCCTCTTATAACCGGACTTGATCTTGCCACTCTTCTTACTGGAAAAGAAACATATGCTTTACTTTAGTGAATGCAGAGTGCATTCAGTAACTTAATGATAGAAGTAGGAGTTATTAGTCTATTTAGCATTCTGTTCAACTGCTTATTAGAAATTGTTTATTGAAATCATATGATTGATGCTCACATTGCAATTCTCACTTACACCTGACTGGTGCATTCTTGGAACTAAAAAATACTGTTACATACCTTCTATATAAATACATTATATATTAATATCTATAGGCAAATCACTCAAATGACTATGTTAAATTAAGCCTACCCTGTGTTTGGTGAGAAAGATGAATCAAATGTCAGCTTTAGACCTTTAGCAAGCTGCAAGCACAGGAACAAAGGTGTGAGATTACGTGCAAGACAGTGACTGTAAATTAATTTAAAGGTGACAAAAGTGACATTCACAAATAGCAGCCAGAGGTAAGCCACTCTAACGCAAGTAGGCATGAACCAAGTTCGATACAGAGGGACTGGATCAAACCTGGTCTTCTACAGTGATCTCTGTGCCCAGGGTGTTATCCGTGTTCCACTTCTCTGTGAAGGTCAGCCCATGCTCTGCCCACTTATATTTGGTCTCCAAAGTGCCAGCCACTTTGCTGGTCTCTGTGTTGGCAGACCCTGTGCTGGTGAATTCCTGGGAACAAAAGCAGTCAAATTCAACTTTATTGTCATCTCACCATATACAAGTACACAGAGAGATGAAGCTTCAGGGATTCACAGTGTGCAAAAAGACATAATGCAAATTGAATACAAACACGCAGCAGTAACATGACAATCTGGCAGTGTATGGATAGATTCAGTCTATAGTGTATATGGTATATGATATACTATGATAATAATGGTAGTAGTAGTGATATGATAATAATAATAATCTGTGTGTGAGGTAGTAAGAGATTAAAGTGCAGGGTGAAATACTTAAGCAGATTGGTACATGTCATGTAAATGACTCAAAAATAATTTCTCTCTACACTGGCAACACAACTTAGAACCCCCAAAAAATGAAAAAAGTGCTCAGGGGCTTCAATTACACTCATTTTATCATTATACAGTCCAACAAGCAGCAATGTCAGTCCCATCTGTGTTCTCTGACAACCACAATCACAGCTTCTGGAGCGCAGTATTAAGAGCCCTCAAATCTGACACTCACTCATATCTGCTCAGTCAAAAGCCTCTCAGGATCACTAGTGGTGAGAAGAGACATTCATACTCCGAACGTACTCACCAGACCATTTTCTGACTTTGTTTTCAAGTCCAACTTGATAAGACCAAATCCTGAAATGTTCATCAAAACAATAGTGAGGTCAGTATAAAGAAACTACATTCACAAAATAATCATCAAGTCAAAATCCTGAAATCTGGCAGGCTGTATTTTTTGGCCACACTGTGCTGAAACAACCACAAAACGTAATAAAGAATAGAACAGTCAACCCCTGACAGCCATCCCACGACCTCTACACCGCCCCCCTCCACAAGTGAAAGCTTATGGCACCTCAGAGTGGAGAGCTCGGGACAATGACAGACTGACAATCCCATTCAGGCACTATTGATCTGGACGCCCAAATGCTTCAGCCTGAGCCAGCGTTTCAAATGACCTGGTGTTACATCGGGCTACGGCACCCAAATGCAACTTCAGCACACTGCTGTGGCCTTTAGAACTCCAAAATAAATAGAGCATACCATAGCCCTTGGTGAACACATCCCTGGCGGATTTGCCCAGGTCAACGTATGTGGGAGGTACAGCCATTATCTGGAAGGAGGAAAAACAGACATTGCTTTAATTAATTTACGAGCAATAAATATGCATATAATGGCAGACTGCTGATAAAACAGTTCAAACAAGGCAGCCAGATATGTTTCTGGTTAAAGGGACTGGTGGAAATTAATTAGGGGCGTACATGTATTTTTGTTTGTATTTTATTTATGTTTTACAATAACTTAAATTATGTTTTATGCAGAAAATAACTACTAACCAACAAGCTACTTCCTTTTTGTTAGAATGTGGGTTGAAAGATGTAAAATCCCTTATATTGCATTTCATATGCATGACCTCAGTCAGACAAATGGTGACACAGGGTGTCCAGTTTAAATCCAGTTTAATCAAAGATAACAGCAAGACACAACCATTCAACTCCTTCCAAATAGGCTTTGAACACATCCTGGTCGGACACACGCGAAGACCAAACAGGAGCAGGCCGGCTGCAGCCCTGAGTTGATGTGGCCTGACAGGCCATGATGAAATCTTCCGCGTCAGGCCCACAACATGGTGCACACAAGGTCACCGTTCACCTGAAATGGATGTCCGACTCGATAAACCTGCTGGTTCAGGCTTGCAAGGCGTGACACGAACACGAGGGGCGTGAGGCTTTCAGTGATACAAAGAAAACGTCGTGATCTTGAGGGCTGAGATCCTGAAACAGAATCAGCACCATCAGATTCTGCCAGTTCCACTAGACTGTGGTCTAACCTCGCTTTCACACCAAGTATTGGGCTTTTACGGGCCTACAAAAGAAAAAAAAAGAACCTTTTGTGTGGCATAAATTGCACACACGTGTGAAACACCTTAAGCAAACACAGACTGGACGCAGAGTTGAATTAAATGCATTACAGACGGGGCGGTCAGGACAGGCTAACCCAGTGGCTAGCCGCTCCGCTAACGACTAGCTCCACCGGCGGCTCTCGCTACATACCGACCCGCTACTCCCTACTAGTTGCTGCGACCGAACGCTCACTTCGGCGCCCTTCGCACAAGCGGGAGGCGGGTTCGGAGACAAGCAGCGGCGGAGCCCCGCCAGGCCTCGGCGCCGTTTGAGGGATGGAGATAAGGCTCCGAGCGACCCGCGCGCAACCCGTCGTCGCCGCCGCCGCCCCGAGCACTGACGCCGAGACTGACAGGCCGGTGTTGGGTTCCCACGTACCTCCTTCGAAACTCCTGCCTCGCCTCGCCTCGCCTCGCCTGGAGAGGATTCCGCAGCGGACAAAGGGAGGAGTAGGACAAGCCGCGCAACGTCACGCACACGTCTTAGGTACGCGGCGCGCGCCCGGGACTGGCCCCGCCCACTGCGTTATGTGCGAGGCGCATGCGCGTTGCGGTGCGGTGCGTCCCCCCCCTTGCGGTCGTGACATTGACGTGTCGAGTTTGACCTCTGGATCACGGCAGCGTTCAACAATTGTTTTAAATATATCAAATCATTGTTTTTTTGCTTCAACTCCTAAATACAAGTTATTTATCCAAAACTACAACATGAAGTAAATTTTTTATTCAATATTTATTTATCATTTAAAAAAAAAAAAAGTGAAGTGATTGTCACATGTGATACACAGCAGCACAGCACACAGTGCACACAGTGAAATTTGTCCTCTGCATTTAACCCATCACCCTGAGTGAGCAGTGGGCAGCCATGACCGGCGCCCGGGGAGCAGTGTGTGGGACGGTGCTTTTGCTCAGTGGCACCTCAGTGGTACCTTGGCGGATTGGGATTCGAACCGGCAACCTTCTGATTACGGGGCCGCTTCCTTAACCGCTAGGCCACCACTGCCCAAAAGATTTGTCGTCCCTGGGTGGGCTCGAACCACCAACCTTTCGGTTAACAGCCGAACGCGCTAACCGATTGCGCCACAGAGACTTTTTTGCAGTAGTAGTAGTAGTAGTACAAGTAAGAGAAGTCATTGCACACAACGAAATGTGTCCTCTGCTTTTAACCCATCACCCTTGGTGAGCAGTGGGAGCAGGGTGTGGGGACAGTGCTCTGCTCAGTGACACCTTGGCGGCTCAGGATTCGAACCTGTGGGCTGAGTTTGGTGACATAAGAAACTGAATTTAATTGTAAATATATGAATTGCACAACTGAATTGTTCAGTTGCCTCATTGAAAAGCTGAATCTGAATGCATTCACTTCCCTTGAAGCAACTCCAAGGAAAGTGTGGTGAATCTGAATTCATCACAAGGAACTTGAATCCTACCTAAAATAAAACACGATTCACTTCTCGCAATTAAATTTAAGTTTAAAAAAAATCAGTTTCAGTTAATTGAGAAATCTGTGTTTCATTTTCCTAATGGATCTGTATTTTCTCAATAAACTGAAACTAAAATGTAAAAAAAAAATGTGTACGTAGAGAGTGTTACATTTTCAGGTCAGATAAATGTTATTCATTGGAATTCACATCTAAACAAACACATTCAGATTCAGTTGTATAATGCTACGACCTGAAACTGAAATATTAGCCCTTTTTTACTGAAATGGCATTAAACTGAAAGTGAAGTGATTGTCATTGTGATGATTCAGCATCACAGCATCGGGTGGTAGTAGCCTAGGGGTAACACACTCGCCTATGAACCAGAAGCAAGACACTTAACCCAAAGTTGCTCCCTGTAAATACTGACTGTAACTCGGTCTGGATAAGGGCGTCTGATAAATGCTGTAAATGTAAATGGGGTCCCTTTGTGAGCAGTGAGCAGCCATGAAAGTAACCTGGGGAGCAGGGTGTGGGGATGGTGCTTTGCTCAGTGGAATTTTGGCGGCTCGGGATTTGGTCCCTTGAAAAAAGGGAGGCACATACACAAATGTTTTTAATTCCTACACTGTTCATTCCTACAATGTAATTCCAACTATGTAAATACCCTCAAATTAAAGCTGGATGTCTGCAGTTGAAGAACAGCTTTGTTTTATTTTGAATAGAGCAAAAAAGATTATTGTGTTGATGTTCCAATATTTATGGCTTGTATATAGAATAATATCATATGAGAAACAAACTATTACACAAAAACAACAAAAGAATAAAAAATTTGTTTGAAGAACCTGTGAAATATCCTGAAATTCTAGTCTTAGATACATGATAAATCTAATATGAATGGCTGTAATTTTCATTTTTGTATCATATTGTTTTTTGAAAGCTCTAAAATAATCCTGTATCAGACACACAAGCTCTTTTGCTTGATTAAGTTATTTGATCTGATGTATGACACTTTTTAAGAGAAATGCAGGGAAGTGGTATCTTGGAGTTTACCCCACTTCCTCTGAAACAGTGTGTGAGGTGAGACACACTGAGTGCAGAGAGCAAAGTGAGTATCACTGGCCAGAAGGTGGCAGTGAATGTGAATAACCAGAGCGAGGGATGGTGATACAAGGCAAAACTAAACATATACAAAAATCCTGTAAGTATGTGTAATAACCTCCTGTTTATCAAGTAAAAAATATCAGTTATGTCCTGCAAATATATTATTGGGATTAATATATTATTGACATATTTAGACTCCAATTCCATTAGATTCATGAGCTCATTTATTTTTGAGCAATATTTACATTTATGGCATTTAGTAGACGTACAATCAGTGGTTACAGGGACAGACCCCCTGGAGAGACTCTGGGTTACGTGTCTTGCTCAGGGACACAATGGTAGTAAGTGGGGTCTTCTGTTTAGTTGGTGAGTGTGTCAGCCACTAGGCTACTACCACCCTTGAAATATAATATATATGTTCAACTACATGTTCAAATACATGTTTGATATACTTGTTTTTTCAAAGATAGAGATGACTTAATGACTCAATTTACTTGATTTATGACAGTATTCTATTGACTAACCTTTTTTAAGATGCTAAAGTTTTCAATTTCATGAAACCTGTTAAATGTTTTTTGTCTTTGTATTTTTAATCTTTTTGGATTTTGCTAAATAATTCATAATAATTTCATTTTTATGCTTAAAATGTGATCAAATACTGTAATATTTATGGCCTTTAGTAAATTAAAATCTAATATATAATTAAGAAATGATTATATTTAATCCATTTCCTATTCTTTAGCCACAATGAAAATATGTCATCAGTCCGGGTAAAACAGATGTAGCCTGGCAAACTCATTTTTAGATTATCCACAAAAAAATATCTGGAAGCTCTTTTTATCCCTCAACATCAAAGGCACCCAACACTTCAAAAAGCCATCAATGTCTGCTAATCATGTTCCCAGAGAAGACAAACAGAACACAAAATGCTAATCAACGAAGGGCTGCCTCTACAAAGTACACTAAGAAATTATAAACAGATGCCACGATTTGCACCATATGGATAAATAAAGCACTATGTCATCTTATTCCAAACAGCGGTTCAAACGAGGTCTAAACCCCGCTTATCCTTTTCAGCTCATGAGTCTCTCATGAGCTGATGTCAGCTCATGTTGATGGTTGCTGTTAAATGTTAAATGACAGTCTGCACGATTTGTGTTACAGTAATACATTTCCAATTTCTTGTTTAAAGTATCTAAATGGCCAGAATCAGGCAACAAAAAAAATTAATTGGACATGGAAATTGATTAAAATTTATTCAAGAGTACTAAATATTTCATTGCTTACTTATTAGGTTCTGTTTCATAAGACAAAAATATACATATGTTATTAATATAGTATAGCAGTGCCATTTACAGCAATCGACCCTAGATGCCTTTGGATTATCACTGAAAATCTAAGTGTTTATTAATTACGGGGTCATTAATATATAAATTTTGCAAGTATGTCTTCTTTCATATGACTTTTATATATTTTTAACTCTTTGTAAATCAGCACCAACTGTCATTAGAGTCCTTCATATATCCTAGAAGTAAAAAAAAAGCATTGGTTTGCATCTAGACTGACACCTCACAGATGTTGACATCATGGGGGAAAAAAACGACATTAGTTTCCTGCCTTGTACTCTGGTAAATACCGGAAGGTATAAGAAATGTCAAGCCTCGCCTGCGTTCTCAAATCAACCCCTCCTCGCGCCGCGGCTCTCCTCCACCGACGGTTTGTTTTGTTAGGTGAGAGGGTCTGAGATCATATCTGCTTTGGTGAAATATGCACCGTGGAACTGCAGACAGAGGAATGGAGAGATGGAGGGCTTGATATCGGGTTGCCATCACGCCTGCGCTGTCAGCTATCTCCGAAGCGCTGCTTTTGCTTCACTGACGTACACAGTGTGTCGTAATCACGATACTATAGTAGCACCTTATTTAGCTTAAAACATCAAAGATCAACATCTAGTGCTGGTTTTGGTTAATCACACTTCCATCAATCCGAGAATAAGTCGGGCGTATATATTGTCAAATCGCAATTCTGGTCTGAGATGTATTCTGGGTTCATCCCTTTCTTGAAGTGTACATAAAGATCAGTCGTTGTAAGAAGTGCACTCACCAGACCGACAAGGCGCAGGCTGTATCTGTACCCCACCACATCAACATGTGTACTACAGAATATTTGGAACCATCAGACCTTCCATATTTTCCCCTTGGGCTCCCCGGACTTCAAAGCACTAGAGGAGGTTTGACATATTCATGCTTGTTTTGTGTATTATACAAAAGCAGACTGCAGTGGAAAGCAGAATTTAAGCAGAATCGTCTGATATTTTGGCCTTTTCCTTTGCATCCCTTTAAACAGCAACTCTGTATGAACGCATGCATTAGTTAAATGTCACTTAAAACAACACTGGGATGTTGAGAAATATACAGGTCTTCACTGCTGCACAACACTTAATGGAAAGTGTGAAAAAAATATATAAACCCACACACGGCAGATATGAGACCTGCGATTGCCCAATTGTGATGTTGGCAGGAAGCTTGTCATGCCAGGCACATACACGCCTGTGACACGAAGCACCCACATCAGCACCTCAACCCCCCACGCATGTCAAACCTTAAAAAACCAGAGCGAGAGAGAGAAAAATGAAGAAAAAACTCCTGCTTTCTACCAGTTGCATTTTCCATGCATGGTGAGGAGTGAAGCGCTTTTTTTAGACCTGGTTCAGGGTGAAGTTTCTTGAGATGAAAGAAATCAAATGCACAAGTTCCCGCTTCTGTATGGGGTTGTGAATGCTTGCAATTAGACATTTAGAATGGTGCACACAGAAAGACAAATGTTGCAGATATTAAACTTTCTGAATCGATCTCAGATCAATTATGTTAAACATGCATGGGCATATGTATGTATGGCTTTTTCCACAAAGTTCTCAGATCTGTTTCCTGGTGGGAAATATGCTTACGGTAGTGTGAACCGTGCCACAGTGTCAAAGGCAAGACAAAGGAACAGAAATAACAAAACCACATTCAGAATCTTTCACATTCACAGTGATGTCATGCCCTGTGAATGGTGTCTTATCGGCAGTCTCTCTCGCCCCGGCAGATTGCTTTCAGTTCCTTGTTGTGTTTAGAAATCAAGGGAAATGGCCGTTTGATAGATGTGTGGTGAGTGTCTGGTCACCAGTGCAGCAGTGAGCCTGTAATCTTTCTCATCCCCAAAACGAAGCCTAATTGGAACCCGTATAACACTCTCAACGTGTCATCGCTGTGAATTATGTGGGTTTGCAGAATAATGTTTGTTCCCATGATTCATCCACAACTAAATGACATATTGTGGGAAGCAAAGCATTAAGATCAGTTTTTCCCACACTGAATATATATATTTGCTTGGAAGCACAGACACAAAAAACCATGCTGACAAGCACAAACATGCTTATGTGTACAAAGCCTGGTAAACAATGTTCTTTACACAAATATGAGCTGCAAAAGGCAATAGAGGTGGGTCGTTATGATAAAGAAAATCAAATCTTCAATCTTTTTCTGTTTTCATATCTAGTTACGCCACTGCCACTCGGTTCTGCATAATGGGAACTGTAATGTAATGTTTTATTAAAAGATTAGTGTATCAAGAGTGGCATTAGAGATTTTTCACCTAAATTAATCTGATTGATAATAGGACATTAGAGCCATAATAAATGATTGTATTTTTAGATTTGATACTTGACACTAAGTACATTTAAATGGAAATTCTTTGGTACTTTTGCTCAAGCTGAAATTTAAAGGTAGAATATCAGAAAAAAAGTGAAGTGATTGATTGTTCCCTGGGCTGGCCACCACCGCTAGGCCACCACTGCCCCATCTTATATCTTTAATGGACTAATATTTTGCATTGGGTATAATGCACCTTGTTGTGGATGTGAACTTTGAACTCCTCTTCTGAAGTCAAAACATGTTTTCTGCATTAGGTTTGTAGTCGGTTGTCTACAACATTTTACTGCTTCCTTGGGACCTATAAGACGGGACTTTTATATGAAACATTTTCTGCAATGATGAAGAAAAAAACGAAGAAGCTGCAAGGCAATGGCAGGATGCATGCACATCCTGCTATACAGTATTAAATTTACCACATTAATAAATACGCTTGACATCTTGAAGATGAGGCGTACCGGGTCCCGTTCTCACCACATTCTCTTTCAGAAGTTGCAAAAGGGAAAGTGCATGCTCTTGTGCTAAAAATGGCAAGCCAATGGCAATAACTCCCCTGTTGCAGAAGAAACACTGAAGATTATTTGATCTTTTTTCTTCCTCTGGCCCAAACAGTCACCGATGGCCAGAGCTAAGACCCCAAAGTAAGTTCACTCCCAGGCCACTTCCCTTAGCGTTTCAAGCGATGCCAGGAGTTTATTTGTTTTGGATTAGTCTTAATTAACCCCGCCTATCCCACTGTCGCACAGCAGACTGGAGGCACAAAAAAGCCACTTCCATAAATCCTGCTGAGACAAACAGAGGAAAAGACTATACAATTCTCCCTTTTTACACACAAATCACCCACAGACATCCTACATGAATGCAGGAATGCTCTGAAGACTCCATTCATGGGCGATTAGCTGATCAGGACTGAGAATTTGTTAGTTTTTTTTTTTCACTTAATACAGATTTAAGCTTGTTTTGGAGACAAGATATTAAATAGACATTGAGCTTCAGTCTTTTGAAAAAACCTTCCAGCAATTTTTATGGCTTTGCAGTTTATGCTTTCAGGGACTTTGAAGTCATGAGGCATGACTTATTCATCCAGTCCAAAATCAGAACTCAAACAGTAAATGTTTGAGTTGAACAATAATATTTTGCACGACATTTGAACAAAGACACAGGTATGGTTATGATTAAATTAATGAGAAGCTCATGAGGTCGCTGCTCATCCCATCTCCTCCTCCTGTTGCACTGAATCTGCCCTTTTTTCCCCCAGCCATTCTGAACATGACCGTGTCATTCAAACTTATGTGTGTGAATGACGGGTCTTTTGAAAAGCATCCACATATGCATGATGGACGATGTCTGCCACTTGACTCCGAGTACTTAATGTAAAAATGAAAAGAATCATTAATAAAAATTGGTGTTGATAACCATTCAAACTCAACGTCACAATCATAAGCATTAAAGACATAAGCAATGGGGACTGGAAAACCGAGACGACTCAGGGGCATAATTCATGTGGCGTCAATACTTCTCATATGACAGCGATTCTGAGATGAGTGCATGCATGTGTGTGTGTGTGTGTGTCTGTAAATGATTATTATTGTAGTAAAATGGCTCATGGATTCTCCGGGTTTGTGTTTCATTGTGCATATCTGCGCTCACATGTTTAATTAAGTTATATCCAGATGCAAATGAGCCCCAGATGACTTGTTTCTAAATGTTTCTCAGCATCAGATATTCTCATGGAGCTTCTGGATTTTCACATATGTTTGCATTGCTCTTATCATCATCATAATCATCTTCATAATTCATTTTCAAACTCTTCTTATTCTGTTAATGGTCTGGCATTGATCTCATCAAATACTTTGAGACACTTATTTTGTGCTAATATGCGTGCTTCAAAGAAGTGACGTGATAATCTATGTCCAGCGGTTGTAAAGACAATTGTCTATTGTTGGGAACACACATCCACATATAGCTGTACATCTTGCTAACAATGGAAGCACAGTACAACTGTAAATCTGATGAAGTACTTCCGACCGCTCCACATGGATTATCACTTCCTGTGAGAGATTACTGCGCACCACTTTAGATTATAGACAACACATTACTACATATTATTATTATACATTACAAATGACCACAAATGACCACAGTCTGTCACATGTAATTACAGATTACACACCAAGGGTGGGACTCATAGGCAAATTAGCTGCGAAGACAATTTCACACAGACATGCTACCCAATCTGAATTTAAGGACACTCACCATAGGATGAAGTCTGAAAAGGATGAAGTCTGTGTCATTTTAGATTATCCAGTTCTGCTGTAAATTCTGCATAAAACAATGTTTCTGGTGTAAATGTATTACAGCATTACACAAATCCAGGAAAATTCAGGAAATATCTTATGTTTTGTTAATTTATAGTCTCTGAAACACATAAGGATTCAATGGCAGTGCATGGCAAACTTTTTTTTAATGTGAATGTTCCCCTGTTGTTCCTCAAGGGGTCAGTCTTATTCCCCTTGCCTGGACTTTAACCCAGTGCTCAGTGCTGTGGACCGTCTCATATTTGCTGGTGCACAGGCTGCCTCACCTGCCCACTGTGTCATCACCACCGTGTGTGCATGCACATAGTTCTCTGTGTCTGAAATGCAAATTTGCTTATGTGGGCTTTAAACTTTAAACTGTGCACATATCTGGCTGGCAGTGTGAAACTGTGCATGTGTGACATGTCGCTCTCATTTTAAAAAAGAACTTCATGTAATTGCATGATTGAATTTACATTTCAAAATAAAATCACTCATCTGTAAGGTTCTCATAATCATGAAGGACGCTCAAGGTGGTTAGCACTACTCAGATTTTATGCATAAAGTCAACCGCATCAGCAAATTGTAATTACATTACAAACAACACACATTGCTGTGAACAAGCAATTGGGCCTGCAGAACTGCCATTTCAAAGCTCTGTCTGGTGTAAAAAAAAAAAGCCATCACTTTAATTGGCTCACAGACATCAAAACATTGATTAATTTATTTCTCAAACTGGAATCTGCACAGAATCTGTGTACACAGTCATTTTGTTGAAAAATGTAATTTTGTCGAATAAAGAACAGAAAGTTGTTTCATTTACAAAGTGCGTTTCTTCTACAACAAAATGTCATTTTGTCCACCGAATGTGATATTTCGTCAAAACCCAAAAATCTTTTCATACAGAAAATGCATTTCATCAATATTCATTCAGTGACATGACTTGACTCTCTGTTGTTGGCAAAATGTCTTCCACAGACAAATTTAGGATTTTCTGCAGATAATTACAAGTGCCTTTTTCGGTTTGGTGCCAAAAATAAATCACTGCTTTTCATTTGAACATGTCACGGGTGGGCTGGACATGGCATGAAGGAGGACGCATTCGCACAATCACAGGACAGGGGTTTAATACAAACTACACGAGACAAGGGAACATGAACACGCTCAATGACCCGACGGCGAACAGACACGAACAGGATAGTTTTATACAATTATATAAATATACACCAGGTGAACACGATCAGGGAACATTACACGAGACGAACATGAAACTCCGGTCCGAACTCCAGATCCGGAGTAACCCCTGCCGGTCCGGATCATGACAGAACAGTATAAAGTATGTTTATGATGTATCTACAACTGGACAGGTCTTTCTTTTCAGGTGGGCAGCAAGTAGAAATCAGAAGTGACCAGATGAAAATAGTATTAGCTAGAGTGCAGAATTTGTCACTGTCTCTGTCAAAATTTTAAGTATGCATTATAGCAAGCATAACTAATCATGATTAATTCATATTTAAATTCATATTTATTATATTCAGATTCATATTCAGATTTTTTTAAATAGATTGATAGCTCTAACCCTTTGTATCTAAAGTACAGTTTATTTTATATTATAACATAATACATTCAACAAACTTTTAGTTTAACATTATCACTGATCCGTATACAGTCCAATTTATTACAATGCTGTTTATTTATTTATTCTTGTGGGGAAATATGTTTCTTTTTATTAATAATTCAGCTGCTAAATACTGTACACACAAAACAGAACTCTTATTCAAAAATAAAAACTGAAGACTTGTCTAGATTTTCTTCTACGGTGTCTTTTCCAACTTGTCAAGTACTTCTATGTATTTTCTTCACATACTTCCCCCTTATTAACTTTTTGTGACTTGTTCTTTGTGTCTTACATTTGACAATGAATATGATAATAGTGTCAGATGGCAAAATATAACTTCCCTGTTAATTATTACTTGTTGAATAATGAAATTTCAATCAAAGGAAAAGTTGATGCCATGAATGTCCTGTACTTACAAATAAATGATTGTAGTGAGTAGTATTGCAGATTCTTTCCTTGATGGGTAATCCCATCCTTGACACAAACACACACATATACCCACACAATCAAAACCATCATCCATCTGTGGATTCTGCATCTCATCCACCAGAGTGCTTACAAACAAGTGGGAAAAAATGCATCCCATCCTTCACTATTTACTGTCATTTCTAAATTCACCACTACAAAAGCACCGCTCCAAGCAGATCACTTTAATAGTGGTAACTTCAGACTCAGAGGGGTCCCTTGGGAAGACGACGGCTACTTTGTTTAAAAAGCTGAAAGACCAAATCTGATTGTGATTTCTCATGCCAGCTTTGATGTCACACATTTCATTTTATTTTCATTTGCATTGGTGGGGTGTAATTGATTATATTATATTTGATACAGTCCATGCCCTTGAATAGACATCATTAGAGGATCTACCTTCTGCATGTGCAAGGGTTGTTTCTGACTATGTCAAGTGTTATATATGAACCAGAATGTGTGTGTGTGTGTGTGTGTGTGTGTGTGTGTGTGTGTGTGTGTATTTAATTTCACCTGACCATATATTTCTCCTTTCTAGTTCTAGGGTTGTGGCTAATAGCACCAGTAATAAGCCCTAATCACACAAACAGACACACACACACACACAAAGCACACTGAAAAGAATCCTGTTGCTCAACCTAAAATATATCAAGTGCCTTAGTTAAATGTTGACTACCTGCGTGTATTCATCACATGCTACTGAGGTCTGAAAGGCTCATAAGCTCAATAAAAGCTTCTGGAGAAATCATAACACTGCCGTCATATTCACTGAAGACTTCAGAAATAAGCTACTGGGTTAAGAAAGAGTTAAGTAGACATTATTACAGTACATTCAGCTGAAACACATCACTTTCCTCTGCATCAGTCATTCCATAAAAAAAAGTCTAGTCAAGTCTAATTCAGCTCCAGAATCTCCAGAAGAGTCTTTTCTCGGCTTGAGATCATCAACTCTCTTCACTTACGGTTAGTGCAGGAATTCAAAAATGCTTGCAGGTGAAGCTTTCTACCCCTTCCATCAGTATTTTGTTCCATCCAAAAATGTTATACATTTCATGCAAGCCTTTTGAAGACCCTGGTAACTGAAAGGATAAAAAATTTGGTTTCCTGTTGCATTCTAAAGACCTGAAAATTGTTTCAGCAGTTGGCATGTGAAAAAGCTTGAACAAAATCAACCCTGAATTTTATAAATGGCTCAACCAAATCCCTTCTATTCCATGTTATTGCACACAGTGCTAAGGAGGGAGTGGTTAAATGCATTGTTCATGCTTAGCCTGAGAAACAGAAGTCTAAACTAAAGTTTTCTCAACTTTTGCCACACCCCACAGCAACTTTAAGCCACAGATAAACACTTTCCACTGAAGAAACAAGTAGATGCACAGCTTTAAATAGAAGCACACTTTAGCTAGGAGGCAGAGAGGAAGGTGGGATTGTGATTTTTTATGAATGTGTGTGTGTGCGTGCGCTTGAGAAGCAAGGAGTGAGTGGCTTGGCTCCACATCAAAGGCCCGGCAAGTCTCTGCATTAACGAGGCCCTTTGTTTCCTGCCACACAGATTACAAGTCTCTCCCTCTGCTGCCAAGGCTCAGTTCATAGTGAACAGGGCACAGTAACCTCAGCACCAAGGCCACGTCTTTCCAGGAACGTTCAACCTCATTCCCATACACAAGCGCTGTAAAACAGGGGATCCCAAAACTTCCCCAAAGCAGGGGATCCCTAAACCTCCCCAAAACATGGACAAAAGATGGAATGTCAATTTTGGTCAACTTTGGTCCGTGGGTTTCTGTTGCTTCAGCCATTATTTGCTCGTGGCCCTGGGAGTGTGCTGGCCTGCAAGGTCCCAGTCATCTAGTCTGCTGCTTGAGTTGACACTGAATGTTTAATTGCATTGCACAATGGAATTGTCTGTTGAAAAGACATTAGGATGTAATTATTTTATTCATTTTCCTGTCATCTCTAGAAATGAAATGTGTTCTGATTTGTAGTAGATTCAGATAGATAGATAGATAGATAGAGCCACTCATATGGAGTGTTAGGAGTGCAGCTTTGCTGGAGAACATGTTGCTGGTTACTGGGAACAACCAATAAAAAACACACAAGTGGCTCGAGTTAAGAGCTGTTCCCTTCGATGTGGGCTAACCCCAATGAAAGGATATGGTTTAATTAGTTTGCTGCTTTAATGTGCCTGGAGTTTATTTAGAAAGCACAGTATATAATTTTTAGGAACTGCAATTTATCCAGTGCGCTATAAAAGTATGTAAAAGAGAACTGTTTTGAGAAGACTGGATTAAACCTTTCGAACATAAGCTATTGATCTGACCAAGAATGGATTAGTAAAGTACATTGACATCCCAAAAATAAGGAGAGTAACAGTCTCAAAGGAATGCACTTGGAAAACTGAATTGTACCTATAGGAATTGCAATTGGTTTTAGGAATCAGAACTGATGTGTTTGAAAACCAGAGGTCACCTCTTACAGCATTTTCTTTAAATGTCAGGCTTTCGCGATGGCAGCATGTGCGGCTGACCACAGATCTGGTTTTCAATCAGTGCCACGTCAGAACTGAATCGAGGACACGTGTGTTTAAAGCACGGGAAGGAGGTCAGTTTATTAATCTTGGCCAAAATGTCAGGAAAATGTCCGTTGTTTTCGACTTTTTGCTACTAGAATGATGCAGAAAGAAGGAATTTGTGTTCATTTTCAAGCATAATATTCTTGCAATTCATTTCAAACACTTCATATTGATGACTTTAGGTACATTTGTTAATTAACAAAGTACCCCTCCGTATCCCACATACATATCATCTGGCTCCATGGCGTAACATTCTGATGATCTTCATCAATGGTAACTCATGCTGTTACAGGTAGGAACACTGTTGGCTGACACTACATGACTTCTAGCTCATCTGCTAACAGCTTCTTCCACATCTCATGCTCCTGTGGCAGCGAGCTAATAATACAAGGAGTTGCATGCTGGAGATTCATTCATCAAGGTTGAAAGTCAAGGATGCAGTGCAGAGAGGGGTGCGAAAGAAAACCATGAAGTCTCTCTCTCTTTTTAATTGCAGACACACTCAAATAAACGGATAAGTGTTGGCAGTGAACACAGAACACCGGGCTGACCAAGGAGCAAAAAGAGGAGCAGTGAGGATGGGAGATGGGAGCAAAATCCTGCACGGCATTAAGAAACCATGAAGTAAAATGGTGTTGAGAAGCTGGCTCTGTGAAAAGCAGCTGTCTATATTTAATCAAGGCGAATAAACAAGGACTTTAAACAACTCATTTATAATTTAGATTTGCATACATTAAAGCGCACATTTTAATCTTTTTATTAATATGCATGGCTGATATTGTATAAATATGCGGCTTTATGCAAATAGCGGCCACATTTTTCTGTTTGTATTTAATTCTATTTCCCAGCTGTGGTTCGTCATTTCCATTCAAGTCGATAGATTAAGTCAAATATTCCATCGCCGCGCGCGGAATGAGTATAAATATTTCTGAATTAAAAAAAAAAAAAAAACGCAAAAGAGCGCGCACAACTTTAGCAATATTTAAAAGAAAAAAAGACACGGGTGTGAACTAAAAGTATTAAATGTGCCTTTTTTCACCTCCCGAGGTCGCATTTACAACAGAGCAGATAAAAGTTTGGTCATCAGCTTGATTAGCTCGTTCTACTTCGTACAGAGAGGAGACGGAAAATTGGCGGAAAATAACTTTTATTTTTGCCGTCCGTGGCCTCGATACCACACTTTAAAAAAAAAAGCACCAAAAAAAAAAAACTTGAATTGTTTAAAACAGCGAGTGCGTTTTTTTTATTACTATTATTTTAAAGTTGCGATAGTTAAAAAAAAAAAAAAAAAAAAAAAAGTCTCATGAATAACGAGCGGCGGCGGTGTCTCTTTAAGAGCGGGGAGCCCCGTCGCTGGAACAATCGCTCAACCCCCCCGAACGAGTGACTGGAAGTGCCAATCACCCGGCCGGGGCTCTTTGATGTCGGCGGTCCCAGCCCGGTCCGCAGCTCAAATGCACGTCGTGCCGCTGCCGGGCCGCACTGCTGCCGAGCCGCGCCGCCACGACAACTTTGCTCCTCTCTTCCGCCGCCGTCCGTTGGATAATAAAGCAGAATAAAAGTTTTTTTGGGTTTTTTTTTTCTTCTTCTCTCTTTCTTTTTTCTCCCCCCTCCCTCCTCCCTCGACGAACCTTTCGTTTAGTTACCGCGAAGTGCTACTGATTTCTTTTCTTTTTTTTTTTTTTAAATCTCTTTTCTTTTTTTGTGTGCGTGTGAGAGGGGGGTTTGTTTCTCGCGGAGCTCCTTTTATTTTTATTTTTTTTTAAAAATGCCGCAGCTGAACAGTGGCGGGGGAGACGACCTCGGGGCGAACGACGAGATGATCTCCTTCAAGGATGAAGGCGAGCAGGACGAGAAGATCCCGGAGAGCGGCTTCACGGAGCGGGACCTGGCCGACCTCAAGTCGTCGCTGGTCAACGAGTCCGAGACCCACCAGAACCCGAGCGCGGCGGTAGGTCCCGGCTCCCCGGCGCCCGCGTCCCACCCCGTCCCCGCGTCGCGCTCACCGCCCTTCCTCCGCTGCTTGCAGGTGATCCGGCGAGAGCAGGCGGCCGAGCAGCGAGGCTACGCGGACAAACACAGGGAACATCTGGACGACGGTGAGTTCTGGGCCAACTTTCCTGCAGACGCCGCGCTTACGACAGTGTAATAAGCATTAAGTCTTAATCATCACAGATAGTCACAAGTGTCTTTACATTTACGCCATTTATCAGACGCCCCTTATCCAGAGCGACTTACAGTCAGTAGTTACAGGGACAGTCCCCCCCCTGGAGCAACTTAGGGTTAAGTGTCTTGCTCAGGGACACAATGGTAGTACGTGGGATTCGAACCCGGGTCTTCTGGTTCATAGGCGAGTGTTTTACCCACTAGGCTACTACCACCCACACTTCCAGGCAGAAGAAATGTTGACGGTGGCAGCCATGACAGGCCAGGTAGTTGTGGTCCAGGTAGTCTGTCATCTAGAAGTTTTAATTTTTTACCCCCCCACCCCCTGCTAGAAGGTCTAGAAATGTGTGTGTGTGTGTGTGTGTGTGTGTGTGTGTGTGTGTGTGTTTTTGGAGGCGTTAATCTGCCCGTTAACCAGATCGGAGAAAAGGGCGCTGAAACGTGTGATGTGTTTTCTCTCCGCCAGTGTCAAAACACCAAGATGGGTCGATGTACAAAGCGTCGGCGTACTCGGGATACCCGTTCCTCATGCTGCCGGACCCGTACCTGGCCAACGGATCCGTGTCGCCGTCTGTAAGTTCTGTCTGTAAAAAAAAAAAAAAAAAGTTATGGCCCAATGCACATTTTTTTATTCTTTTTGCACATCCACACGTGCGTACCAGCTTCATTCGTGTTTGAATCTGCGGAGAGACGTCACTTTATCAGCACACCAACGTTCCCTTCTGGAACCACCAATAGGGCCCGCGGTTCCCGAACTGCGCTCTCGGTTGCCGGCGTGGAACTTAGTCAGTAATTCCCGTCCGGGCCTACGTACTCATGTCACTTCATCCGGATTTGGTTCGGTGGGACGTTGTGTTATTCTTTTTTTTTTTTTTAAATCCGTTGACGAATGGGTAATGAGTCGGACTGACCGCTTGTGAATTGTTTCCAGAAACTCATAAATGCCTCCCAGACAATTACTGTACGCCGCTGAAGCGTAAATGGCGGCGCGTGAGTCGGAGATGAAAAGGGAAGAGTGTGGCCCGGCGCCGCCCTTTTCTCCCCGGCGCGTATTCGGTTTCAGGCCCGGATTTGAGCGGCTCCGCGAAGATCGTTTCGAGCACTTTCCTCGCCGCGGGTCCCTCTCCCGAACGCCGCACAATGCTCACTTGTTGCGTTCCCTTGTAATTAGCCGGCGACGCCGCACAACCTGCGACTTGAAAGCCGGCACCGGCGTTATTGCAGGGTGGCCGGGAGCAGCGCGCCTGGAATCCTCCGGCTGAAGGTGTCGCCTGCCCGGCGCGTGACTGTTTAGGTTAAATGGCCGTTTCTTTCTTTCTTTCTTTCTTTCTTTTTTTACGTACTGCAGGGCTACAACCCGACTCGCATTGTTCCATCCGGGACTTTCTTAAAGAAAGTGGACTCGTGTTTTGTCGTGTCCCCCACTGAAGGGGTTCAGGGGAGTTGAGGAAGGTCGCTGGACATTCCCTCTGCAAGATGTAAAAAAAAAAAAATAATCCCGCCGCACATGGATGGTCCTGCTCGTCTCTTGTGTAAAGTCGGGGGGTTTTAGGGGATGAGGAGCAGCGTTGTGGCCTTCGTTTCAAATTAATATAGATATCAGTTGTCATCACAGCAGCTTCTGGGAGAAGGGAGGATTGGCGGAAAAATCCCCATCTCCCTTTTGTCCCCTGCTCTGTGTGTGTGTGTGTGTGTGTGTGTGTGTGTGTGTGTGTGTGTGTGTGTGTGTGTGTGTGTGTGTGATTCTCTGGATTACTACACCACATTGTTTCATTAGAGAGGATCATCGGGAGACAATCCACTCGTCTTTACCAAGGGTCAGCCCGCCCCTCTCCCTCCTTCCACCGCTTCTCTCGCTCCTCGCGTCTTTATGTCTCCGTTTTCCTCATCTCCATCTCTCTCTCTCTCCCCCTCGTCTCCATCCCAGTCCAACACCAGTATGGTATGGGAGGATAGGGATTTCTGACAGGTGCCGGTTTATCTGGCAACGGGAGTCTGGGTGGGCTCACCAGACACTTCCTGCAACTTTCTGGCTCTTTCCTTTGTGCTCCGTGAACTCGGACCCATAAACACTTTGACATTCATGGACATTTCTTTTTTTGTTCAGTTTTATAAAAGACGCCATGCTAATAATCCATCTGAATGTGCTGTTGTGCAGGAAACTGTCTCGGGGCTCTAAGTGTCCCGTCCATCCCTGGACTAAAGGATTCATTACACGTAAAGCCAGGGATTGGACGTGTCCCCCCCGATAACACGTTCTTGTCTTGCATTGTGAAGCAGTGTTGACTCTGGCTTGTTCGGCCAGCCCGTAGTCTCTGGGTAAACAATGGAAGGAACAGTGGCTTAGACTCCGTAATCCGTCCATTGAAGCGCTGGGGCTGGAGCGCTCCACTCCTGGCCGGGGACGATAAGGAGTCATCCTCGGATTTGCGGCTCTTTAAGAAAAGCCTTTTTTTTTGTGTGTGTGTGTGTGTGTGTGTGCGTATTTGTCCTCACGCCCTTTTTGCGACGTGTGGCTCGTAATGCGCCACGGTGTTGTGCCAGCGCAGTGCGTAACTGCGGTTATTCAATTAAACAACTTGGAACGCTTTGAAAGTGAACTGATGTCCCCTAGCCTGGACAGCCGTCCCCGTACCCGGCCACGGGAGGGCCGAAGGGTCCCGGCACAGTCTCAGGTGGAGGTGGCCTTCTGTCTTCATGTCCTGGGGTTGGTCAGGCAGCAGGAAGTGTCGGAGCCTGACGATTTAAATACGGACGGCGATAAGCGGGCCCTTTGAAGTGGCTGGACGGAGCCCTCGAGAGAACTGCGCAGGAATCCATTTCAAGAGGCGGAAACGTTTAGAAAAATATCAAAAAACCTGTTGAATTCCCTCCGGTGCTCGCAGCCGTAAATATTCACGAGGGAGTGTGGTTTGAAATGTATTTTTTATTTTTATTTTTTTTTTTTTCGTAAAAGACAACGCGACACGACTTTTGGCCAAAGCAAGTCCATTCGGAAGAGGTGAAGGCTATCGTTGGGGGCGCTTCAGACCGGCAGGGTGCGGCTCTGAACATGTCGAGGGCTGCCGTGTTTATGACACGCGCGCCGAAACGAGACGGGACAGGAGTGCCGCCGCTCTCGTAAACGCGCCCCCAGCCGCCGGAAGCTTCCGGCAGGAGACGCTGGTCCAGTCCCCGCCGTTCCGGGGTGGGGGGGGAATTGCGGGGGGGCGGAGGCACCAAGGTGACTCATTGACTTACCCGGCCGAGCCGAACTGCAGGCCGCGCCGCCGGTGTTTATGGAGCAGGTGGGCGCGCCCGCCCCCCCGCCCGCCACCCCCTCCCCAAACAGCCACAGACGCACAGTTCTCAGGCCGCCTGGTTAATGGGTTACAGACAGCACCCATGCGAGGGGAATCGTGAAAAGGTCATTTATTTTCATATTTTAACTCAACAATGAAAACAACTCTGTTGATGATTATGAATCAATCGGGAATTATAAAACGAGGAATCCAGTAGCTCAGCTTTCGGAAAGTGTAGAAACCTGTTTGAATTGAATTACAACCCAAAAGAGATTTTCATCATATTCCAATTTTTGAAGATCCTTTGGAAAGTGGCAGTGGTGTTTTAATTGCATTTGTCTATATTTACAGCATTTATCAGACGCCCTTATCCAGAACGACTTACAATCAGTAGTTACAGGGACAGTCCCCCCCCTGGAGCAACTTAGGGTTAAGTGTCTTGCTCAGGGACACAATGGTAGTAAGTGGGATTCGAACCCGGGTCTTCTGGTTCATAGGCGAGTGTGTTACCCACTAGGCTACTACCACCCTATATACTTTCTTAATTATCGTAAAAAAATATGAGGAAATGGGGTGGGTTCTTTTTTATCAATCGGCTTCTGGACTTCCCCACCTGTGTGAAATGTCTCGTAACTGGAATAGTGTGCATGTAGCCTGCTTACCAAGCATACTTTTCCTTGTTAGTTAAATCAAGAGGGGTCCTGGGGTGGTTGTGGCCTAGTGGGTAACACACTCGCCTATGAACCACTTACTACCATTGTGTCCCTGAGCAAGACACTTAACCCTAAGTCGCTCCAGGGGGGGACTGTCCCTGTAACTACTAGTTGTAAGTCGCTCTGGATAAGGGCGTCTGATAAATGCTGTAAATGTAAATGATTACCCTTGAATTGATTTGATGAAACGGATCTGGTTTTTGTTTCAATTCTTGACGCTCGGGTACTGTACGTTTTTAACCACAACAGCTCTCTTAATGAATCAGACCCCACTTTTTCTTTCTAGTTTTTCTCTTGAAATAAAATCTAAATGAGAAGGGCGTACTTATGCTAAATGAAAAGAGAAATTCCCCACCTCCATTTGAACCATAACCTTTGAACGCCGCTGTGACGCATTATCATTTGTCACTCGTCCTAATAAAAAGAGAGACAGCGTGGACATCTCGTTTAGGGACGTTATGACCAGTTGAACCGGTCGAGGTGTGTTCGGGGTGATGTGTCGGGACCCTGGGGGTTGGGGGTCTCCAGGAAACAGTGGTCTCCTGGACGGAGAAAGGCCCGGTCGACATGGCTTCGATTGGCCCGGCTCTCAGTTCTCACCCAGGTGCTTGTGTCTGTGTGGCCATTTGTCAGGCGTCGGGGGCGACGACGGGGCAGTGCGAGGTGGGACGGGGGGGGGGGGGGGGGGGGCCGCACCAGAACCCACTCTTGTGAGGTGCGAGGTCCATTGTTTGTTCCTGGCAGTGCTTAACACGTTGCATAAGTGACAATCCTGTTCTTTCTTTCTTTCAAAAAGATGAAGGACGTCGGAGCTCGTGGGGTACTTGCCTGCCATTTTTTTTTTTTTTGGTTTTGTGCCTGTATCCTCATGGTAATGGGTCATAAGACGTCCCTCAAACAGCGTATTTTCTGGGAGCCTCAACCAGCGCTGGAGCTAAATTGATGTTTACCACTGTTTTAACACAAATGACTGACTGTTTGCACGGCGAAGGGCTATTGCGGCGCGCCGGGCCTTTCATCTCGCGGCCCTTTATGACCTGTTTGCACTTGCGTCTCTTCATTTTCTCCCTTTTCTTTTTTCTTTCTGCAGTGCACGCGTGTTTTATGGGATCATTCCATTTTTCGATTTTCAATTGTGTGAGGCGCTCAGGTCTTTTAGACCCGCCAGTGTGCATTTCTTGGCGAGGTCGTGTGTGGAGTGGAGGGTGGGGTGTGTGTTGGTGCTGCCCGGTGGTGCCCGGTACCTGGCAAGAGGAGTTTGTGGTAAATGTGGGCCGCCGACCTTCGTTGAATCTCTGGGAAAAGGGCAACTTGGGCACTTGTCTAGGACACATGAACATTACGTACTCTCACACACACACACACACACACACACACACATACAGACAGAGAGTGGGTGCAGTGCCAGGTTAACATGGGGCTGCAGACTGCGAGGATAGGCGTGCCCAGCTGGCCTCTCGGCTTCCGTCCCTCGTGCGCAGTGGTGGAGGCAGGGTGGTTGATGGGTGCCTGGCGCAGATGGGTGGGTGGTGCAGGCAGAGCCCTGCGCCCCGCAGCCCGCCACTAGATGGGTATCAGATGGAGCGGGATTAGGGCCGCGGCCGATCACACCCACGTGGCTCTGCCCCATGTGGCTGCGCTGGCTCCACCAGGTCTGGGCACTCACTAATTCAGGAGGGGGAGGGGGGTTGGTGCTGGTGGTGTGTTAGAGGGGAGGGGTTGGTGATGGAGGCGTGGACTGACCTCAACAGTGGGAAGGTTAGATCAGATCCTTGTGGGACTCGTGTGTCCCTGACCCAGCAACCAGACTGTCATTGTGTGTGCATGGCTGCCATGTGCTTGATTTTCTGTCTAATGAAATATGACAGATTCGTCCATCACAATGACAACATTAGTCTGTGTTAGATTTTTTTTTTTCTGGGCTGCATGGCACATTCTGGAGAAAAAGCAGGGTTGTTAATGCTTAATCCCAAACATTCATTAGTAAAATGTGGAAAACAGAAAGAAGAAGAACTGCCCTGAAACATCTGCAGTGCATGAGACGGAGAGGATCGTGAACAAACCAAACAGTCGGGAGAGCTTTCAGAAGTTTCGTTCTCCTTCAAAAAGCCCCAAAAAAAATCCAACCATAGAACTCCCGGAACAAACACAAGTCAAGACTTTTAGTCGAGCAGATTCTGGGTTTTGTGACATTTTAATTACATGGTAATTAAGGCAAGTTATCGTTTGAAGAATATTTTCCTCGCCGTTGACTGCAGAAGGGGGTGTTTTATGATAAGCGTATAGTGTAGTCTGTTGTCCTTTGAGCTCTGTGTCTGTGTTTGTGTGAGGCCACAGTGAGTTTGCTGGTGGGACTTATGTCCCCTCACAATGAAGGGTCTGGGTAGAGCGATACAGGGTTATGAGTGATAACACTGATCCTCAGGCACAGCCTTCACATCCTTGTGCCGACAGAAGGGTCCTCACGGGCGAGCTGGAAAAGGTCCTGGTGGCTCACGGCGCTACCAAGGCGGCGAGTCTTCCTTTAATTTGTCACCTGCCTGGAGTCGTAAGTCAGCAGCTGGCTGTCACCACGAGAAGCGTTCGATTTTTGGGCCCAGGGCCGAGCTGCAGATGCGGCGGGACGGGGCCTTTCTCTCGGATCCAGTGGCCCTGTAAGCTCACATGCCGCCGAGCGGCTGCTGCCGCTTCGTCTCCTGACAAATGCGTTGCAGATTTAGGGCATCAGGATTGTAAATGAGATCATTGCGGATTCAAGTAAGTTCTGCTGAATTTACTGCTGTCGTGTAAAAGTGCGCCAGACCGTACATGCAGGTGTCTGTGAGTGAGTTTGAATGTGTAGTTTCCCAGAGGGTAGAAATGGGGCAATGTCCCATCTCCAGGGTCTCCAGAGTCTTCATCTTCAGTCCCACATTTCTGAAATGACATCCAGACCTTATTTTTACATTTACAGCATTTATCCAGAGCGACTTACAATCAGTAGTTACAGGGACAGTCCCCCCCCCTGGAGCAACTTAGGGTTAAGTGTCTTGCTCAGGGACACAATGGTAGTAAGTGGGATTTGAACCTGGGTCTTCTGGATCATAGGCGAGTGTGTTACCCACTAGGCTACTACCACCCTAAATATACCCTGTATATTTTTAATTATACATTTGATCATATCTGCGTAGAAATTTGACTGCAAAATTCATAAAATATGAATTAAGCACCAGTATAGTCCCACTTTTAATATATATGTGTATTCAAGTGGCTGAGGATCCTTTTTGAGAACACGTTACTGAAAACTTGGAAATGATGTTCATGACCGAATATTGCATTAATGATAAAACATGTCGTTTTACTTGTGGTCAAAACAAGATGAAAGACAGTTCTATAAGAAGGTGAGATGGTGATCAGGCCACAATGGTTTCAGAACGTCTCTCGTCCTATTGCAGGGTTTGATGAACACTTAGTAATTCCTGGTAATTATGATGTTAAGAATAATTATTGGAAATATTATGATGTGCCCAGAACTATTTTGATATGCAATTTTAGCAGATTTTGACAAAGGTATTGACACGTACTTATTTATAAATGGGCTGTGTTGCACTGAAGATCTCAGATGGAAAACAGAACGGTGATGAACCTGCATTAGCAATGAAACTGCTGGCCCGGCACTGCAGAGGTGCCCCACAGGCCTGCTGGTTAAACAGGAGGTATCCCAGTTCCGCTGGAGCCCTCGCTAAGATGTTATGGAATGTGGTTTTCTGTGTGGTTTCCCCTCTATGATCATCTGGAGCCAACTGGAAAGCATTTTGCAGCTAAAAATAGGCCTTCGCTTATGGGTTTTTGGAGCAAGGTCTTTGTGGATATCAAAGAGGGAAGGAAGGGGGGAAAAAACGAAACCCCGTCTAAAAAGCAGAGCGTCGTGGCTTTTAATGGTGAACGTGTGAGCCGTTATAGTGCTGTGGAGTTATTTAAACATTGCGAGATGTCAGAGGTCCGGGTGAAATGCGCACCGTTTGAATGGAAATGGGGGTTAATTGGTAATGGCCGGTCTCGGTTTCACGTCTAGTTTTCTTTAAGGCCGAGGCCTCTTTGTCATTCATCCGTATTTAACACCCAAACATACACACACGGTAATCGCTGTGGGTAAGCAGGCTCTGACATACACACACATCCTGTGTTCACCGATATCAAGGCCAAGAACTGAGAGTAGAGTGAAGGCAAAGTGGAGTGTGGTTTAGTGCTGTGTCTAGGTGTGTGTGTGTGTGTGTGTTTGTACGAATAACTTCATGCATGCTTACATGTGAGAAAGCAGTTGAGGGTGTGTGTGTGTGTGTGTGGCAGGCCTGTCTCACTGTCTCTCTCTTCTCTCAGCCTTATCTGATTTGAGTGCTGGGGGAGGAGTGAACAGGCAGCGCGGCAAGCGGAAGGGAGTTCGCAGTAAACAATGAGAAGATGGTAACCACGCGTGCACCTGGTGCACCTCACTGCGAACGACTTCAAACAGTCAAACGTCAAGCTCCTTAACTCTTTCGCGGCCGACTCGGTCGTCCTAAGGTGCAGGTCTGAAGCGGCGTCCCTCTTTCGACCTCCACCCTGTCGCCATTCGCAGCAGTGCTCCAGACGAGAGGCCACTTATGGTATTGACAGGCCACGCTAAACTGAAAAAAAAAAGGATATTATTTTAGGTTCGGCAGATGTGGTGGGATGAAACCTTCCCTCCGAAAAACCACGTGGAGATGCTAAAGTTTTTTTTTTATATATATTTCAGATATCTTAAAGATTTACGGTGGGAGCAGTATTGCAAATGAGATCATGGCAAATCCACAGGCCCCTTTCCCTGTGGTTTTTCAAAAGGAGGTCAATCATATATCAAACTCCCATCCTGTCCATTCTCCTAGGCTCCTAACCCCTCCAAAAAAAGTAATGTGTCAAATCAAACATGGACATAATTCCAGCATCAGGCTCAAGTAGATTTTCCTTCCCGTGAATTCATGCCAAGCAAGGGAGGGCTGCTTTCAATTAGAAGTTCATTAACAAAACGTTATGTCAATGTGAGGCATTTCTGATGAAAGGAAACAGGGGGGACCCCTCTTGGTTTTTGGTAAATTTGCCACACAAAAGACTCAGATTAACACGCTTAAATACTGACAGACTGGCCTGTTTGATTCTGGGGTCCTGGAGTGGGTGTTGGATTTACCGAGTGTCATTAAAAGTTGTTGCTTCTCTATCCAAATGTATGCATTAAAGCTGCAGAAAAGACATAATTCATGTTGGATTAACTGTTGCTGTATTTTGTAAATTGGAAGCGAATGTAATAAATCTGAATTTGGCACAATGCGGGCACTTCTGGAAGCCCGCCTGCTGCGAGTCGTTCATCTATGCGCTAACAGGGAGAGTAACTGAGGTCGGCCGGATTTGCGGAGCTGAATAGCTGCAGTGGGCACAGCGTCGTGGGTAAAGTGAGCAGGCCTGGCGTGCAAGGTTGTTTTGTGCATTTTCTAATGTTCGGTACAGATGTGTGAGGTTAGATCTGGTGGTTTACCAGGGAAAATTCAGCCACACATGCTCCAACGCATGGCAGCACGGATGGAAACTCTCACGGCCTTGTCTCGGTGGCAACCTCACCTGCCCGGTCTTTTAGCAACTCACCAAAACCACGTCAGCCTTGGGCCTCGCGCAGAGTGTCTTCATTGCCCCGTAACGGCTGAAGACAGCGGCAAAGCGAGATTTTTCCTCCGGAGTTTGTAAGAGCAGCTCTGTAGGCCCTTACAGCTGACATTTGTCCGTGAAACCCTATAGGCTGTCATTTGGTTATTTCATCCTGTTCTTTGTGGTGTGGCAGCAATTGTTAGTAGGGTTGGAGCTGCGGCTCGTGACGGTTGCAGATGCTCGAGAGTCGGCCAAGGCAGCCTGTCAACACCAGCCGCACACTGCAGTAGCAGCGCAAAGGCTGCCTGGAAGGAACGTGGTCGCAGCGGTTCGGTGCACTCGTCCCTCCATGTTGAGCTTGGCCCGGGATGAAGCGGCCCCGGCGGGGACTTTATCTGCGGCATCGGAGAGGGCCGCACTGCGGCATCATGGGAAGGGGAGCTGCTCCCGGTTTGTGTCTTGGCTCCGGGGTACATCTTGAAAGGGGGGGCGGGGATCCAGAGGCACATTAGTGTTGCCAAGTGTCCCAAGGGAGGATGAAGAGGGTGGCTTGATAGAGGAAGGGGAGTGTTTGAACGAGCGATGTAGCCACATATTTACATTACAAATCACTGAGGGACAATTCATGAAGGCGCGGGACAAATAGGGGTGGTAGTAGCCTAGTGGGTAACACACTCCCCTATGAACCAGAAGACCCAGGTTCAAATCCCACTTACTACTATTGTGTCCCTGAGCAAGACACTTAACCCTAAGTTGCTCCAGTCGCTCTGGATAAGGGCGTCTGATAAATGCTGAAAATGTAAAAATGTAAATAAGCACCAATGCACCACAGGGGCATGGAAGCAGCTCACCAGGGTCACGTTCGCCCCTTTGAGAGCTTGGCGAAGGACTCTTGTGCCTTCTGTAAACACTATTCTAGGAGGAGCAAGCACGAGGGAGCCCCGCCACTTTATTTTGGGGTGAAAATTACATACCGCGTATCGCTGACTATGTTATTTGTACAGATGATCGATTGCTCAATACCACCCTCTGTGCGGCAGCCTGACCGCAGCCCTGAAACCTCTGGCAACCACATTCCCTGGAGAACGTGCGCGCGAGCGCCCCAGCCAAGACAACCAAGACGACCAGGTTCTCCAGAGAATGGGAGCAGTTTACCCAGAACCTACCCCGAAAAGCCAGGAGCAGCATGTGGTTCAGATCCACCCCAGATGTCAGGGGCTCCTGCTAACGTCTGAGGGACTACATTTAGCCCTCCTCTCCAGCCAGGGCTCTGCTCTTTCCAGAGAGGGGGCAAATTAAAGTTAAATCCTGAACGTCTATCCTGATGGGTTCCGTTCGAAAATTGTATAATAGATGATACAACCTTCAAATACGAGGTCTCAACCCAACACAACGCCTGTGGGAGATTTTGTATTTGCATTTTAGACACCAACTTCTCCAAATGGGGATGTATTTGGAAGCGTGGCAGAGACTGGAGAACCTGTGACAATCTGAATTGAGGATGTAATGGTGACTTTAGTGGCTTTTCCCTTTCGTCGTACAAAGTTTATGGTCTTTTCCCAAACTCCGTGATCATCACAACAGTGATGAAGACAGGGGAGTGACCAAGGGAGGAAACAGAGATGAGAGGCCAGAACAACGGGCATCAGCCACGCCGCCCTCAACGAGTTAAAGTGTGGAAAGCGCACACGAGACAAGGCTCTCTCCATGAGCCGCTTTGAGTTTTAGAAGCAAGAGATGAAAGGGAATAGCTCGAACATCAAATCAATACTCCCATCAATAGAAGCATCTCCACGAGATTAAAGAGATGAGGTGTGGGGGGGAGTGTGCTGCTAATAGAGTACAAGGCAGGCAAATGGATGGGCTTTAATTGATGTGAGGAAGAAGAGAACATGGAGGGGAAGAGGCGGTAGAGGGGGGGGTGTCGTGCCGTGTGAAGGTGTTATAATGGCAGGACACTGCCCACCTAAAAGCACCCGCTCCTTGTCTACTATTGTCACAGAATCTGACCGTGTGTGTGTTTGGTGGGGGGGTCATTGCATCCCATGGTTCCCATTGATCTTCAGTACCCAATTCTGCTGTGACTTCCCACTCACAATGCATTAGTTGCTATAGGTGCGGGATTAGTGTTACATTTGTTTGCTCATTCGTGAAAGTTGGACTCTCAGAAAAGACATGCAAGGAAAACATGGATCGCCTTGGGTACATACAATTTTTATTTGCTCAATTATTCATCAATTCCTATTTAACTATTTTTAAATGTAAAAGATTGAAATGTTTCATTCCATGGGATCTTTTTGCTTTGGTCATTTTGCTCTGTGGGTCTCTGATAAAGACTATGTCCTTGTAACATTTTTCATGAAGCTGAAATATTTTTTTTACATTACATCGCAGAATGTATATGATCTTTTTTCTTTATATCGTGCAACCCAAGTTTATAGACAACAAATAATTCACTAAACCAGTGTGCAAATGTATTATTAGTGTTATTAATAGTAGTAGTGTGTTAAAATTGCCGGGAGATGGTTATCATGTTCATACGGCCGGACCGGGGGCAGCCTAAAAAGAAGACATGTCATAACCGCTCAACAAACATATTATTCAACGGGACTGATGTCAGCCATGCGTTTTTTTTTTGTTTTTATTTTTTCGTCTAATATAAAACGTTCAGTAAATGAGAACAGCATGTGAGCCTCAGCCAGCGGAGGGAATCTGGTTAAGGAATATATGAAGCATTCGAAAATACCCCTTCATGGAGAAGCCACAGGACAAGCCATGCGCTCAAGCCCGTCCTTTTTCGGGTTTAATTCGAACGATATCTGTGGCCACATCTGAGGGTTCTGGGCTGTGATATTTGAGCTTGGAGACCTAAATTGGAATCACTGGTGGGTTTCAGCCTCCCGTGTGGTTTCAGCTTTGGGAAGCAGGTCCATGATGTCACGCTGGCAAAGCGGCCAAAGCTTGTATTGCTAAAGCAAGATCTCTGTCGATTCTGCGAAGATCTGGCAGGTGTTTTACTCGTGTTGTCAGTCAGGACCCTCTCCCGTCATCCAAAACGTCATAAAAGAAACTTTATTTTTAATCAAACTAACACAACTACTTTGAAAAGGGGTAACACTTTTTAAAGCACATTTTAAGATATTTTATTTTCCAGACAGTCTAGTCAACAAACAGAGGCTGTAATGTTAACAGAAGATCAGAAAGTAAGTGAGATTCAGAAAATCAATGGCAATAAGGTTTGCAGGTTTTTTTACAGCTTAAAAAAATTAACCACAATTTAGGTGATTTTTTATTCACTTTAGTCAATCAAATAGTGGAGATATGATGTTACGCTAACTGAATTTTAAAAATGGAACAGAATTTCGATGTGTTTTAATATCTTCAGGACAGTGATGATAGCAACATGCTAATTCCCAAATACAAACTTAAGATACTAAGACTTTGCTAGCTCAAAAGTGAACCTGACTTTAGTTGTTTTCAATTACTTAAGTAAAAATATATATTTTTATGTGTCAAATGACACATAAAATGCAATTATAATTTACTATGATTTAACAAAATTAAAATTGGTTTAGGTTACAGAACATCTTCTTGCCACAGGTTAGAAGTGATAGATTGTTTGAAGAGATATGCAGAGTTCTTGTGTAAGAAGAATAAAGTTTTATCCAGTAGCATTGGTATGTTTAAAGGTTTGCATTTGTCAGTTTGTTAACATTGATCTTTCCAGGCCCAGCTCTGGGCTTGTCAGCAGTCGTTTTCCTTTTGAGAATATGCTGACCTGGGATCAGTGCTGATGCAGATGTTTTGTATCAGCCGAACCCACACTTCATCATTTGGCGCAGATTTAAGATCAGGGTCCTCCATCGGCCAAACCTCACGGTGTGGTAACCATGGGAACGGCATGACTTCTTCCTGGTGCAGAGAGGGCCCGGCCCAGCAGGTGGTCCGGGTTTGTGGGGGGGTAGGGGCACCTCCACTGCAATCGCTTCGTCCAGAGGGGCACCGTGAATTAATCAGAGGGAATAAATTATTACATGAAAGCCTGCATCTCGCCCCTGCAGAACCGTGCAGTGCATCATAGCTTTCCTCCCTTCCCTGAAGTTACACTTGCAGTTTAAGAAACATTAGGAAGGATTTAGCGCTGTGTGCTGTGCATGTCTTCCAGTATTATTTCACTCACCTTTTCACTGCCTTTATAGAAATCCTCTGTATTGCCTCTTGAGACTTTAAATCAGAATTTTATTTCAAGGTAAAGAAAATAATTCCTTGGCCTATTAATGAACTTAAAGATATCTCTGATTAGCATTTATAATCTTTAACTGAATCATGCCGTCTAGCCTCATGGTGGAGAGAGCAGATGTTAACCTGTGGTCCTGAAGAGCTAATAATATCTCTTCCTCTAAACCTGCTACGTAGCAACCAGCTATGACCATGTTCTAGATAGTAAAAGGGATAGCTGGAGACCATCCTTGCAGTTTTTGGGCAGAAGACTGGAACAAGTCATGTCCCCCCCTGGGTGACCGCCCAGAGCCCAGTTTAACAGCTTCAGAACATCTATCGAACATGCCTTTGGACCGGACCCCTTGACTGGGACTGACCTGGAGAATAAATATTTTATGTCTGATGATGAGCTTTAAAGAGCTCGGCTCCAAACCACTCTTCG